>NC_026747.1:110000-135000 GCF_000149245.1 Cryptococcus neoformans H99
GACACTTTTCAACCTCCCCACCAGGGCTTCAGGCCTAAAGGTTGATATTATAAGTACAGACTCCGACTGTAGTTAGCAGCCTTCAGCGATGATTTTATGGTGAATCATTTTATGGACGCATATTTATTCCGTGCCTTCTATTTCCCCCACCTATGCCTCTTTCCGCCAACCCATGCCAAGGCAGTTTACCAATTAGTTATCATTTGCGGCCTGCAGACCTTAACCACCCCAAGAATATTCACTCATTGATCTAGAAGCCAGACACAGCTAGATATGGACGCTTGACCTCTATTTTTTACCCCAGAATCTTCGTAGATGGCCGGCGGCTCTTTGCGTTCTTCTATTCTCAGCTCCTCTTCTTCCGTGTTCTCCGTCATTCTTCTCTTGACTTTTTGACTTCGGCACTTGTTTTTAGTTCGTAAACTGGTTCCGCCCCGCTGCGCTCGGCGGCGGCCACCGCCGTTGTTAGTTTTTCTTGCGGCTCGCGGAACGGTCTTACGTCACGACGAGAGAGCCCTTTGTGCTGTCGGCAGTGGCGGAAGGTAAAAAAGTGTGTTAGAGCACTGTAGAGTGAACAGCATATAAGATATGCATGGTGAGTGCGAAGGGATAATAATACAGAGATGTATCAATGTATACCTCTAGGACACAGAAACTGTCAACAATGCAAAGAACAACAGAGTGGAAGAAGGAAGACGGTGTGACTGTATAAAACGTTGTCGTTGCTTGCCCTGAAGATTTGGCCCGAGATCGCTGTTTGCCCGGTTCATCTTTTCTTCTTCCTCTCTTATTTATCAATCTTCTTATATCTTCTATCCTCTCTCCTACTATATCCAACAACCCCAGCAGCCTGCACTTGGCCCTGAGACCCTCTGCCACCTATTCTCTAGCACAGCAATTCCCACCCTCAACTCCGAAACGAACTCTGCCCCACATATCGCAGGGTCCACTTTTTATCTCTTTCTCTCGTGTCAAACATCCATAAGCATCGTAGAAAATGGTCAGTGTTTAATCTTGCTTGGACCCTCGGGAAGGAGGAAGGAGAGGCGGACAGCATGCGTGATGATGTTTTTTTTTTTCGCTCATGAGGGTGATGCGAAGTGTCGCTGACGATTGTTACCCTTTATCCCCCTTAACACTTCATTCACCACTAACTACCCGACATTCATTTTTCGACCGAAATCTGCTTTATACACATTTCGCCATGTGCAGGGTCAAACACTCTCTGAGCCTAGTCAGTATCATCTTATGTACGCTCTGTAAAGACTTTCCGCTGACCAGCTTGTCACCTGTTTCTCCTTGGGCCGATTATTACAATCTTTGTCACACGACTCTCCGCGAAACCTCATTCGTCCTTTGCCTACTCATTAATCGCCTATCATTTGGGCCTACAATCACTATACGCGTACCGAATTGGTCTCGTCACCGGTCTAATCCGCTCGCTCGTCACTATTGATATGTCGCCATGCACGATGTCGATAACGTATCGTTCTTAAATTCGAATGTGACGTATTAAACTATGCTGTCTCTCCGTCGCCTGCGCATCACGATATGACCAACTGCTTTTGGAACAACAGTGACGGAAAAGCACACCACGGATGTGGTCCGTGGAAAGCAATTCTGGGTGGGCTTGTCAGACATGCAAGGATGGCGTATCAGCATGGAGGACGCCCACTCCGTCCACCTTTACCTTCCTCCGAGCTCCGACGACTCCAAACCTTACAGTCCTGGAAGCGACATTCCGGCCCAACCCGAAGGTTCTACCGTCACCAACAACAACGAACCCGAGGTCGCTAATGCGATGTTTGGTGTGTTTGACGGACACGGTGGCCAAACAGTAGCCAAGTTTGCGGGCACGACTTTGCATTCCCGATTGTCAGCTTTAGATACTTATAGTGGGTTTCATTTATGTCGTTTTGGGGGTTGGAGGAAGCTGACGAGAGTAGAGTCCGGAGATTACACAGCTGCCCTTACCCAGGCCTTTATCAAAACCGATGAGGATCTCCGAGCAGACCCTTCATTCTTGAACGACCCTTCTGGATGTACCGCCGTTGTGGGTCTCATCACAACCGACGGCCGTATCATTGTCGTATGTTCTTGTTTTTTTTCTCTATCTGCCTTAATTCTCTTTCTGAGACACGCATAGGCGAACTCTGGTGATTCTAGGTCAGTTCTAGGCTACCAAGGACAAGCCAAGGCTTTGTCCAATGACCACAAGCCTACCAATGAAGAGGAGACAGCGCGAATAACCGCCGCTGGTGGCTTTGTCGAGTTCGGCCGAGTGAACGGTAACCTTGCCCTTTCTCGAGCCATGGGCGACTTTGAGTTCAAGCAGAACTTTTCTCTTGCCCCCGAAAAGCAAATTGTAACCGTCGTTCCCGAAATCATTACCCATACGCTTGATGGCGAAGAAGAGTTCCTTGTACTAGCTTGTGATGGTATCTGGGACTGCCTTACTTCTCAACAGGTCATCGACTTCACTCGACGTGCTATTGCCAATGGCGACCCTTTGGGTAAAATCTGTGAGAACATGATGGTCAAGTGTTTAGCCAAGGACTCTAGCACTGGTGGAATTGGTTGCGATAACATGACTGTGGTTATTGTTGCTTTGTTGAATGGTAGGACACCAGAGGAGTGGCAAGCTTGGGTCAAGGAACGTGTCGAGCAAAAGGGTGAGTCCCCATGCATTTATCGATTGGACAATTGACGCTGACCAACACCGGGTAGTTGGCCACGATACCCCCGAATCTATCCCTGACGTCTTCCCTCAGAGTTCGGGTCCTTCCAATAGCGGCTTCGGCGGCTCAGGCTTCCGCGTCGCAGGCGGCGCTGGCGGTCTTGCAAACATTGCCAGTATATTGGGGGCCTCTGGTATTACCTTCAGACCCGCTTACGACAGCGATGACGATGACGATGGTATTCAACTAATCGGAGATGATCCCGCTTCGCCCGATAAGCTCTCATCGCCCGGTCTCATTGATAACGAGGCTGTCGAAGGGGAGACTAAGCCCAAGGATGTCAGCGGTCAGTTTGAGAAGGAGGAAGAAGAGACTTTGTTTGGCGGAGAAGGCAAGAAGGGCAGCGTGAGGCTGCTGGACGAAGATGGAGATTCTAGTATGGACTCTGACGATTCCGACTCTACCACAACGGGCAATGACCCAGCTCCTCAACCTATTCAATCGTCATCTCACCAAGCCATCCACTCCCCCATCCCTCCCAATTTCTCCTCCATCGGTTCTCCTACGGTACCTACCCCGCAAGAACTTCAGGGACTGCAAGCCTCCAACAGGAGCGAGCCCCAGGAGGATGCGTACTCGGACGCCGTCAAGGTTGAGGGGTTGATGGACAAGAGCGAGAGTCCTCTGAATCTTTAGAGTGGCAAGCAAATTCAGGGTTCTTTGAGAGGAAAATAATTAGATTTCTGAAGAGTTGTTTGGAAAGAAGGGCAAAGGGAGCTTGTTGTGTCTGATAATGCTTTGATGGTTCTCAAACCGGATTTCATCTTGGTTAAGGAGCTCCTTGGTATTAGAGGATGTGTTTCTGCCGCCTGTTCTGATTTAGGCGAACGAGTACAAATCAGGTCCAAGGATCAACGTTCTCTTTTCAACTTTAATTGTGAAATATACCCCGTCTCAGCCTTCTTTCTTGTCATTTTTCTTATTAATTTTTTGTGTGCCCAAAGCTTGGAGTGCGTCTTATACTACTCTATACTCATTTATCTCTCGATCTATCTATTTATCACAATCAAGGATGGGTTTGGAAATGCATTGTATGTGTAATGTCTCGACGTCAGAGAACCATCATAGCTGCATCGTCAATGATTGGCAACTATGTGTCGTCTTTTTATGTACTGCCATTTGTGAATTGGTGACCTGGCGAGAAACGCTCGTATGGACATCGAGGACTGTTAATATTCATGATGTTGAATCATCAGCAAGACTTTAAGGTATCTGCCCTTTTTTTCTTCTCTGTTCAGGCTACTACTCTCATTATACATGACCAATCATTGATTCATAGCGGCTACTGGGTGTTCGGCATATGCATGGTTGACTCAACCTAATTACATAAAAATACAGTTTAAGTAACACGCATCTATAAAAATCTATGTGTCACCCTAAACCCAAATTGACTTGCCTGACAGTCTGTTCGTACCCTAGTTATCCTAGGGGCCAACCCCTTCTTCTTGTCCCCCGGCGGCAAGCAATTGAACTAAAAAGCAACAGGCTACTCCTCATCATTATAGTGCGTCGCGCAGTATGGCGATCTGTCTCGGACGACCTTGCCTCGGTAATAGAGATACACTGGGATCGGAATCATCAAAAAGGAAACCATTGACAAGAGAAATAAAGCCCATTGGTTTCCCATGCCTTTGAACATTTGCGATGAGACTGGAGGAAAAGGTCAGGAACTGGGCCCGTGCTTGTAATGTGTAAGGTGTGAGACGGGGATACTCACATAGAGGGAAAATCGCACCGATCTAAAAGAGAGGAAGAAAGTAAATCAATAAGATGGCAAGTGAATGGAGCGTTAGAGGACGACTTACGATATTACGAACGAAGACAACACCGCCCAATGCACTGGCCGAGTAATGACCATACCCATCAACGACATAGTTCAAAATAGCGGCAAGGATGATATAGCTATCGAAGCTCCTCGTCAGCCATTGTCCTCTCGCTTTTCTCATTTAATGAATGGGTTTGGGAGCAAACATGGTACTCACAATCCAAAACCAAACATGGTAAAACCAATAATAGGAGCGATCCATGGCAAGTCGGGGTATGACGTCCAAGCTGCAACCATCAATCCCAGGGGCATGAACGGCGTTGCCCACAAAGCGCTCCACCATCGAGCTTCGGGATCGCCGTGACCTTTGACCTTGCTTGCCTTGCGGTACCAAGCTTCTTGGAGAGGGGTTAAGCAGAAACCAAGGAAGGAGCCGACGACATAAGCTCCAAAAGTGAGGTTGACCACGCCAGAACTACGTCATTCAGTAACATACACAACAGGTCAAAGTTGCCGAAGGGAAACTCACTGGGTCCAGCCATGGCCATTGTTACCCGACCCAAATACCAGAGGGAACGCTTCGTTACTCAAAAAGATCATACCAAACACAAACCCATTGATACCCGCACAGAGATAAGTAATTCTCTCAGTAAATAAAAACTTGAACGGCCGGACAATTGTGACTTTCCAAAGATGACCAGGTGCCTTTTTGGCGAGCTCATGCTCGCCGTACAAGGGAAGGCCGGTCGCTTCTCGCAGTTTGGACGATTTGCGAGATAAGATGATGGTGGACCGGGTTTCGGGGAGGCAGAAGAAGATGACGATGAGGAAGAAGCCGAAGATAATAAGCTAAAAAGCCAACATAATTCTTAGGTTAGCCAATGTCCTCGAGATCCAATAGAGTTTTGACCATAGCCTATGTTTAACTCACATAGGCCCAGAAGAGCCATCTGAACCCTGCATTCTGTGCCAAAAACCCAGAGATGACATTACCCAAGGGCGGTCCGTCTGCACTACTCAGAGCGTAAATAGCGACAGCATAACCAGCTGAAAGTGTACTGTTGGTTAATGGCTTCAATAAATAACTAATGATGATTGGCATTCATACCTTCTTTCACCGCGAAGACGTCATGCACAACACCACCAGTGTTGGCCAAGGGGGTTCTTTTAACGAGATCAGTTATACGTACAAGTTTATCACGATAATGAGATTGATATTTACGATCCCGCCAGACCTTGAATAAAACGACAAACTAAAATAGTAGCAACATTTTGAGCCAATGCAAGCTAGACAAAAAAGACCAAATCAGTGACATAATTCTTTTGTCACTTGTGCACTCTTCGTGAATTGATCAAACTCACAGGAATCTGGAAGATCGTAAAAATGGTCCAACTGACGAGATAGACCGGCCTTCTGCCCCAGTATTCGCTAAGGGGAGCGAGAAGCATGGGTCCTAGATGGGAGTAAAAATCAGGGCATGTGAGTCGCGAGAATTGTTGTACTGACCGATCGCGAAACCGAGCTGTAGAGCGTGTAAGTTGCAATGCTTTTGTTTTGAGATATGCTTACTTACCACATACAAACTTAAACCAACAGTACCGACTTCAGAACTAAAGCCCATCTCTTCCTCCATCTGCTCAATACCAGTACTGTAGCCAGACACGCAGAGACAAACCTAGAACAAAAGTGATCAGTATTTGGAGTAAATGGATGCTCACCATGACAACTTACCAGATTGTTCAGCAAACTTGCCAATCCCACGATACCATAACGCTTCCAGTTTGGCCAGCTTCTGGGGTTGGTTGGATCACCTTTTGAACTCCTAATCAACAAATTTCCACTGTCGTCCTTCTTCCATATATAGGCATAATTGTCAATTAGGAGATGATTCTGCTCCTTGGTCAATCCAAAATCTTCGAACGCCTTGTTAGGGTGCTGAGACTCGTCAAAGTGCTCCACATCTTGAGGCTTAGCTGCTTGCCTTTCGTTCTTCTCATTCATGGCGACGAGATCTGGCAGTTTGGGCTTGGGAGGGGCAAAAATTAGTTAATGTTGAGCCTTGGCCTACTTTATATTTAGCAGATGGCCATGCTGGGGCAGATTGTGGGGTAAAGGGCTTAAGTCTGGGGTATTTAAATTGAGAAGGAAGACGATTCGTCGTTTTCGAATCTACCACGAGTACTTTTAATCCTTCGACAGTTGCCCTTACGTTATTTTAAATGACGTCCGAAAATAGACAGCAATGTTGCTTTTCGTCAGGGACACAATGTGGAGCCCGACAGGGACATACGCTCTATCGTCGCTTGCCGCTGGCTGAGACTCGATTCCCGCCACAAGTAATCAAGAAACATCAACAAGTGTTCGGCAGGCCGGCAACATAATAGTTTGGGCGAGAGAACACTACCTCGGGGCAATACAAGTTTTTCATCCTTTTTATACAATGCTGGAAACGAGCGGCGAACAGCGGCACCATATGATGTTAACGCCGTCGGCTCCGCTGGCAGCCGCAGGCCACGCATGCACTCCTTCCAGCTCTTCCCATCATTTGACACGGGCAGCGTATGCATAGGTCGAATTATTCCATGCTCGCTGGGTGGTGGTCGTCGGTCTCCGCTTCTGAAGCTCGGCTGTTTTACCGTGTGGTGTCGGTCAAATCCGAGCGGAAAGAACGTCCATCTTCCGCCACATCTCTCGCTAGCAATAGTCCCTTTACAATGATCTCTTTATCCTCAAGGCCTATAGCTTCGAGCACAGCGCCGCTCTTCGCCCATTTGTCATCTTCCGTCTCAGAAGTTACTATTAAACTGGCAAGGCTTCTGTTTACTTACGGATAACTCATCTCTTCGAGACCCGAAAGTTCACTACCCGCGTCCGTCATTATCGTAACCTACGCTGCTAATCGGCTCTTTATCAAGCATCCAACACCCTCAGGATGTCAAGCTTTCCGCAGTCCTTCACTTCTACCGTATCCCACTGGCAGGCCACAGTGAGTAGCAATAGTCTATGTCGTTCTTTTTTTAGGTACAAGCGGACGCCGGCATCGATATTTGTTTCTGATGAGAAGACTGATCAATGATGGTAGAACCGGGGAAAATCATCACTCTTTGGTCACAACAAAGAGAAAGCGTTCCCAGAACATGTGATCGACTATGTAGTTATTGGTGGGGGTATGGCAGGTGGGTCAATCAAGACACAAGACATGATCGTTATAAAGTGAGTAGAGATGCTGATGAGTCGGTCCGTAGGTGCCTCCACTGCCTATTATCTCACCCGTCCAGGTGCGACAGACGATAAGACTGTGGTCATCCTCGAGGCTAAGGATGTGGCCTCCGGCGCCAGTGAGAAAATATCCTTCACTAACAAAATATCTATTGACGATCGATGCTGTAATCAGCTGGACGGAACGGCGGACATTGTGCCCCTTTCTCATTCGCCGCTTTGCCCGAATTAACAAAGCCACTCAAAGATGGAGGAGCTGGGATTGATATGGAAGGGGCTTTGGACGTGTTAGATCTCGAGAGGCGAGTGTTAATAGAGGTCGCTGAGACGGTGGATAAAGAAATGTGGGAGGTCGATTTCTGGACAGGCAAGAAAGTTGAAGGTATGTTTCATATTTAGAGCCCCCATTACATTGCGATAGTGGTAAAGCTGATGGATATGGCGTAGTGAGGATCAGTGAGGAGAAAGCTAAGAAGATGGACGAATGGTATAACAAATGGCTCAAAGCGAGGGCTGCTGGAAAGTACAAATACTTGAAACCTGAATGGAAATGGAGTGGGGATGCAAAGGAAGCTCAAAAGGTTCGTTCGCCCAATCGTACCTCAGCCAAACCTTATAGAGGATAAAGAAAACCATTCAAATTGATCAAATGCATAGGTCACCCGCATCAACGGAGCCACCGGATACTCTATTGGTCCCGCTGGATCTCTCCATCCCCACAAACTGGCCACTGCCTACCTCAAATCTGCACTCGCAACAGGCCAAGCCGAGCTTTACTCTTGGTCGCCAGTGCAAAAACTCACTAGAGGAGAAGAGGATGAGCTCTGGCGAGTTGATTGTGGAAAGAGGGGCACGGTCAAAGCGAGGAATGTGATTGTCTGCACTAATGCTCATACGCCGCACCTGTTTAAAGGGAGTAATATCGATGATTTGTAAGTCGTGCACGGGACCTTGCCCAATAATATGAGCTGATATGGGGCGGCGCTGTAGCTTGACTCCATTCCAAGGCCAAGCTGCCAACATCACACCGCCTCCCTCATTCTCTGGCGAAAAGTATCTTGATACGACTTATACCATGGAAGAAGGTCCTTACCTTATCGCTACCACTCATGCCGGGATTGTTCTCGGTCTGTATCACGAAGTTGCAGTTGAGAAAGGTATTTTGGAGAAGAAGGACGTCTTTGGAAATGTCGATGATAGTTACGTCCAGCCAGCAGCCAAGAAATGTAAGCGGAAAGCTCTTCGTAGTCATAGTTTTGCTCATGTCTGGGTTTGATAAGCTGACCCTTTTCTTTTTGGCAGGGCTTGCAGAGTACTGCAAGAATTCGTTCATAAACTGGGGTGAAGAAGCTCCGGGAGAAGGGGCCATGAGGTTCTGGAGCGGTATCATGTGTGCTACCAAGGACACTCTTCCTCTCGTAGGTCAAATCCCTTCTGAGCAGGTACCAGAAGGGAAGAACAAAGGGTTGTACATCGCTGCTGGCTACCACGGTAAGCCATTTCTCCGTATCACTTTACCTCAACCTGGATCTTCGCTGACTCTAATCAACCTTCTCTTTAATGTCTCTGCTTGTATCTTTTTTTTTATTTTGTTGCACACTACCTGGTTGATCATCAAAAGGACACGGCATGGCCCGTATCGCGCTCACAACCAAGTATGTAGTCAAGCTAGCCACCACCGGCGTATGGGACGAAGGCATGCCGGAATCCTTCAAGATTAGTCAGGATCGGCTCGAAAGAGGTAGGGCGGCACCTCCTTATATCACGGCTGTTGACAAGATTGGCGGAGTCACAAGTAAGATCTTGAATGCGGTCGGTATCGGGGGTGTGCAATCTGTTTGTCGTTAGCGGATTCCTTCCAGTTGTAAAATCACTGTCGTTGTACAACAAGGTTGTAGTAGATGCTATGGCTATACAGTAGCGTAAGAAGAAGGATAAGGGCCATGAAAGTCAACGCAATCGTTGTAACCTGGCAGAACGGTTTGGTGGTTAACGGGAGACATCACTTGATGGAAAATTACGTGCATTTTTCTATTTCCATGTTTCTATTTCGTTTACTGCTGGACTTGTTCTTGTTGAAACGACAATCTTGCGGCAGCAATTATTGCCGCCGTATCTATCTAATGAAGGTCGGAGCATATGTCTGCTTATCGTATGATCGCAATTGTTTTAAAGGTTTCGAAAAATATACGCCTGCTGTATAGTCATCAACTACTATGGCAAAGAAAGCGAAGAATAATAATGACGATGAAAGCCATTCATAACACGAAACAGGGCTGCAGCACCATGATCGATTAGTCCGTGTTTTCAGTGTCAGATTTCAGTTGTATTACAGATGCATATTATATATAAAACATCTAGTAACCGCCAACCTCTGTAGCAGAATCAAGCAAGGAACAATAATCAGCTATCCTATACGACAAGGACGAGGAAGGGAGAAAGTGGGAAAAAGGTAGAGAGGAAAGACTCACGTTCGAGTTGGACTTCAATAGCGTCACCATCTTCGAGATCGAGGTCATTGGCGGTTTGGTGGTCAAGAATTCGGTGGCCGTCGAAAAGCAATCTGGAATTTGTTTTATCCAATAGGGGACGATCAAGCGTTAACGGAGCATGGGAAAGGGAAATGGCGATCCAATGTGAGTTGTGAAAGGAGGATGAGAATAATCGATAGACCGAGTAAATTCGAAGTCGTCCGTTAGCACACATCTAGCTTCATCATGGAGATGCTGGATACATACCGAATCGAAGCAACATCAGTACCAACTCGGTCGGCGTAGGCACTCTGCATATTAGGTCGATCATGTTAGCTTAAAGTTTCACCTTTGAGTGGGTGAAACGTGAGAGTAAGAGAAAAACAGGATTCGCCAAAACAAAATGTCCTTAATGCCAAAATATTGTGATCAAAGTCTTGAAACAGTTTTGGCCTTCTTAGGAATCTCAAGATGCTCGCGTAAGGTCGATTTCCTCGTCCGACCTAATCATGCTTCGTCTCTTTCTGTATCCCCAGCGAATTCCCCCCGAGCTTTCACAACACATATATCATCCCGCCATACGGGAGAAGAAACGTACCTTGAGCTTGTTAAGCTTGGTAGTCCTCTTAATCTTGAAGAAAACCTCCTCGTTGTTGGTGTTGGTAATCTTGATATTAAGAGTGTTGGGATCTGCAGAGGTGCAATAGAAATAAAGGAAAAAAGACGAGATATATCAGCTTTTACTCTTGTCCCTATCTAATAAGAGGCGACGACACCGCCAGCAATCAACTTTAACGCCGGATTTGCGCACCCAGCGCGGTCGTTTCGTCTTGATTGGCGCACGACAGATAGGGCATGAAGACACCGACACCAGTTCTATATCGTGAAGCCCGCAGTATCACCCTCCTTGGATACCAGCCTCCATTTCCCTAATTCCTTCGTCAAAACGCCCAATGCGGTCGAAATGCGAATGGCAAAGTCCAACGCCAACGCCGACTCCAGCTCCAACTCAACGACCATCCACTATTGCCCTCACATAACTACCTTGCAATAGAAGCATAATATTTGACTTTTCATGTTTCGCACTGAAGTATAAAGGGATTCGGGCTTACCAGCAGCTGCTTCTTCTGCCTTGGGCTTTTCCTCTGGAGGGTTGGATGCGCGCTCAGACATGATTTTTGATAACTATCGATTCTGAAAACATCGATATCAGCATCACCACCAACATCAGGATTGAAGTTATTAGAATAGCCAGTGGTTGTAAACGAGGACGCACGTTATTAAGGGGAGGGGTTAAGAGATTGAGTTTCGGTTGGGAAAAAGAATGGAATTCAGCACTTTACTGCAGTGAATTGGGGTGGGTTTCGCGATGGAACATTGCCGCCACCGCGACCGCGTGCTTATATGGAGGCTCGACCAATTTATGTCAGCAAGCGGAGATGCTCGCTGATTTGGTGTCGAGCCTATCTTCTTCAAGTTACTCTCACGTGCCTTCGTCATCTCCTTCTCGCACTTGTATCGCTCTACGTACGATCCCTCACATCACACTTGCTACACTGCGTTTATATCCGAATCATGGGACCATCAAGCTCCTTGGGAGCCCATGCTCATGTATACCAGGGAAAGGGATGATGCACTGGAAGTAGGCTGTTGTTTATAATATACACATAATAAAAGCAAGATCACAAAAACGGTTATGGGCGCGATTAAAACCGTGGCATCGGACGATTCGGGCCGACGGGAGCAATTGCCGCATGATCGGGGGATGTTCTGTCCCCTTTCCTCAGTTATTTACGTCCGCCCCCACCACGAATATATTTTTGTTTTTCTCTAATCTCTGCCGAAATATTCACTTCCACCTCTTCACCGTATCAGCCTTCTCGTCAACTACAAGGGCAAGCCCAAGGCCGATTAATACTCAAGCAACTATGTCTTCCAAGCCTCAACAAGAATTGGCAGTCCCGTCGCGCTTGCCTGACCCGGTTCTTATCATCGTCATGGTACGTTTTTTATTTGTTCTCTTGTCTTTCACACAAGAGCTAAAGTTTTATCACAGGGCCCTGCATCATGGTAGGCCTTTCAAAGGCATTTCGCTTTGTTTTTACTGACCAGATCCTTCCGCTCCGTTTTTAGCGGTAAATCCACCGTCGGCCAAGACGTCGCTGATCATTTCCACATCCCTTTTGTCGACGGCGACTCTCTTCACCCCAAATCGAACATTGCCAAAATGTCCTCTGGTACCCCTTTGACAGATGAGGACCGTCTCCCTTGGCTTGCACTCATCCGTTCCACAGCGGAGAGGATGTGTAAAGAGCAGTCGGACGAGGCTGGAGGGAAAACCAGGAATGAGGAGGATGGTGGGCTGGGCAGGACGGGAGTGGTGATTGCCTGCTCGGCTTTGAAGAAGTGGTATAGGGATATATTGCGAGGTGTTGTCAAGGCTGATCCGCCTCCTGCTAAGGATCTTGTGAGTATAGAGTGTTACTCGGTCGTCCCACTTCTTTTGTATGACATCAACCCCTGGCAAATGACTTATTTACCAAACGTAGCATGAGGCACTTCCCGACAATGCTCAACACCCAGCAACATCGTCTCTCAAAACGTACTTTGTCTACTGCTACGGTACCCCCGAACTTCTCAAGCAACGTATCGCCGCTCGAAAGGGCCACTTTTTCTCACAAACGATGCTCGATAGCCAGCTTGCAGTATTGGAAGATCCGTCCGGGGAGGAAGATGTGACTGTGGCGAACATAGATGGGACAAAGGAGGAAGTCGGGGAGCGGGCGGTCAGTGGGATGAAGAAGCTACTTGGGATAAATTAGGGAGTAACCTGAGAGAAATGTCATTGTATCGGTTTAGTCTTTGTGAGTCAGCGTCTTCGAGTTGAATCACCCACGACCGGGGGGTGCAGAATACAGCAGGGCGGGGAAATCGAAAAGCAACGGAGACGACTTGAAGCTGTTGGCATTATTCAATTCGCCCAGAAACAACAGTCAGGATGCAGGAAGGAAACGAAGAATAGTGCTTGGGGGCCGTTTTCGAACGGATGCCGGAAAATACTGATCGCGTAGCTGGTGGTTTCGTAAACTCATCACATCTACACTGCGCGACACTTGTTGACCGCCCTTCTGTATACGGGCGTGTGCTATGTCTGGTTGTACACAAGCTGTCAAGCGCAGGTGGCAGATGGCGATGGAAATGCTCGTGTGCTCGACATCATCATAGCAGGCACTGCCCTCTGTTCATCCCATTCATTCATGCTATAGTGTGATGGTATCTTTCGTACCAACTCCGCATCACGTAAGCCGAGGGTTGTCATTTCTGTTCTCGGCGGTCACCGCAAAACATAAATTGAAAGGAGGAGGCACAACAGCCGGAGCGCGTCGCGTCTGGTCTTTTTGTTTGTCCCTGATATAGCAGTCAATCGAGGATGTGAGAATGGAAGGAGTGTAAAGGGGCGGCTGGGGAGTATGGGGGTTGTATAGCTATTTCAGAGGGGTCGTGAGGGAGAGAGCATATACATTCCATCAATGCTCAATAGTATAAAGCATTATAAGAGCCCGAGCCAGGATAAGAGATTATTGCTGAAACAAAACAAATCTGCGGAGCGCAGCCGCAGCGTTCGTTTGTCGTAGCCCCCGCCTTCGGGCAACGATATGTATATCCATCCATTTACTCTAATGTTGGCTTTTGATACCAGTTGTGATCAGTATCCTTTCATTCTCGTCACCCTAGAAATATCCGATATCCTCTTTCAAGCTATCCCCTCTTTATCCCACTTGATCGACCTCTTTACATTCTGAACTTTTCACCTTGACGAAGGTCGATTCAGTCGCAAAGAACTGTTGCCAACCGTCGACACTTGGAATATTCAAGCAAGGAATCTGAGAAAGTCCTGCAAACCGCTGGAACTCTATTAGCCAATCAGGACGGAACAAAGCGGAGATGTCTTGCCCTTCTGACAACGCAACGGTGAGTACGCAATAATTACCAGACCATCAAGATCAATTACTGATTTGATGTTGTCCATACTTTTGATCTTGCTTCCGTCTTCATTTCTGGACTGGCGCCTACGCTGAACTACTTCTTGAATACGGGCGATCTATGACCTTCGCTGGGTGCATTGGGGGGCATCGACTATGAATAGGGTGTGGATGGTGAATTTTGGAGTTCGGTATGTCCCCTCATTTGTATCATTTTTCAATCGAGATAATCAACAGGAGCTGACCTCGATCTTCTTTCAGGATGGAATACATTGGGATGCCCATCGTATTGGGTAGGTATTTCCATTCCTCTGTCGCCTCAAGATATCACGATCCAACGGATTGGGAATTCCAGTGACTAACGTTAACACAGATGGGCTGTTGCAGGGGGCTGTGCCGTCCTCGTAAGTCCTTTTTACTCTCCAGTAGACCTGTATATCTGACATTCTATCTAGACAGTTCTCATTACTCTTTTCACCCTCACTATGCATGCCACGCGATACAAACACCCTCCGGCGCAAAGACAAGTGATGAGGGTTCTCCTCATGCCTCCAGTGTAAGTTACTTTCTCGATCTACCGCCTCCCACCTCTCTCTTCGTCTCTGACCAAACCCAATCGCACAGCTATGCCGTCGTATCATTCTTCTCATATCGGTACTACAAATCTTACGAATACTATATCCTCGCCGAAACGGCATACGAAGCCATCACACTTTCTGCTTTCCTCATGCTTCTCATGGAACTCGTTTCAATGGGTACAATAGATTTGCAGATCAAGTCGGTGCTAGCGGAGAAGGATAAGATGAAGTTTCCGTATGTTTCTTTGCTTTTCAGCCCTTTTTTTTCGTTCTCCTTTGCTAATTTTCGAAATTGTAGATTCCCATTCGGCTTTTGGCGATTTAGAGCGTCCAAACCATACTTTTGGCACGCACTCAGTTTCAGTGTGATGCAGTACGTTGTCCTCCGACCTTTAATCTCCATCATCGGTATCATCTGCGAATACTATGACGTCGTAAGTAATCTAGCCCGACCTCTCCATTCCCAATCTAGGTCTAATAATAACTCCTTTGGATCTTTCTAGCTATGCCCCGAAGAGTACTCCATCCACTTTGCAGAAGTGTACCTCGATGCGATCGACTTTGTCTCAATCTCCGTCGCGCTGTACGGATTAATCGTCTTTTATGTGCTTTGTAAAGACGAGTTGAAAGGGAAGAAGCCTTTAAACAAGTTTCTGGCTATCAAGCTTATCGTCTTCTTCACGTTTTACCAAAGTAAGCTCCACCTCCTACCGTTTGTACATGGCTGCTCACTCTCTGCTTCCCCTTTGTTCGTTGTTTTATCACTGCCTAGGCTTCTTGTTCTCCATCCTCCAAAGTCATGGAGTCATCAAAGGCACTGCCATGTGGACTGCGACCAACGTCTCTGACGGTCTTTCTGCGCTTTGTACATGTGTCGAAATGGTCATTTTCAGTATCTACATGGGGTGGGCGTATAATTGGACCGACTAGTACGTATCATCCTACCTCTTGCATCCGCAGGAATGTGTTTGCTTACCCCGTTTGCTTGTGTTTTTTTTTTTTTTTTTTACTATCAATAGTACCGACCCCGAGAAGAACCCTTACCAGCGCGACACCAACTTTAGAACGTACCTGCAAGCCATCTGGGACACGATCAACCTTTCCGACTTTTTCTCTGAAATTTATCTTGCTTGCAAGTTCTTTGTCGATTACGCTCGAGGAAAGCCGGGAACTCATTCGGGGGCTACCAAATTGCAAAAGACGTGAGTTTCTGGCTCATACTCAAAAGCATAAGATTTTATTCATTTATTTACTGACTCCTCTTTTTAGTTTCATGCCACATACTATTCCAGAGGAGAGTCAAGAAATGGGCATGATTGCCAGTTACAACGCTGGAGGCGGGTACGACAATGAATATGAGCAAGATAAACCCGAGCCCCAAAACGACACCAAACGGGAGATAGCCTTCTCCTCAGGCAAGTTATCAGGATCGGAAGATTATGATTCAGGCGAAGACATTTATTCATCCATCAGGTCACCGGGGGGTACAGCGTATAGTAGGGTACAGCAGGAGCATGGAAGGGGTGAGAGTGGGTTCGAACCGTGGCCACAGGCACGGCCGACTGGGCAAGGTATAGCCATGAGTAGAGATTGAGTTTGGTCGATGGTTTAAAAATGAGAGACGGTAGCTGTTGGGAAGAGGAAGATGGAGATCATGGCATCCCCCCTGGGGGGGGGGGAACAGATACTGATATTCTTGGTTGTCTTCCCTCATTCATTCTTTCCTTGATGGAAATGGGCAAATGGTATACTGTGAAAGTTACTGCATTGCTACTTCTGGGATGCTTAGACATATACAATAGATGCATTAGATTTCTTTTTCAGCCTCATCGGAAGCACAAATCGGTAAAGAAAGCTGTTGGAAAATTTGTTTATAATTGCTTCTTTTCTTTAAAGGCCGCCAGTGATTGCCCGGTTAATTATTGACCACTCAAGCTTACAGTCCCTTTGGCACAAATAATTCACCATGTTACTTTTGCAGAAGATCAACTGCACCGTTCACTACCGTCGTCCATCAGGGCGGTCAGAGCTTGGCGGACTGATTACCGAGAGTAGCAGAATCGACATGAAGGATAAAGAGATTGACCCAACTTGTTGCGGCCACTCTGCAGCGGCTCGATGATTGTTGTGTGGCGAGAATTCCTGACATAATAACAGGAGGAAATGCAATAATAATAAGGCAAAGATGAAAAGTGCTGGAATGTTTGTTTCCGTGACATGCGCGATTTGCGATTTGGCATTCGGCAGTTGATTGCCGTAATCGGGACCCCGTGGGGAGTAACTCAAGGCACATGAACAGCCCGATGGGTGAGCGGCGAGTGGCGACGGAGGACCGATCGAGGAGGGAGGTATTTTTTTTAGTGCGAGGCCCAATGGCGGCGGTCACCGACAGACGATGGCCAGGAGTAATTAGAGTGGGGTGTGGCCAGGGAAGGAGAGTACGCAATCCCCCTATTTGCGTGGGGGAACCCCCAACAACGAACAAGTGAGCGTGGCTCCCCGGCCGTCGACTTCTCTCGTCATACTACCTCCTCATTTGCGGCCGGTGTCCTCCGTTGTATTGCTTCTTATTTCTTGCCTTGCCCTTCCTTCTGAGCATTGCAGCATCAAACATGCAAGCACCTTTTCTTTCCCTGTGCATAGTGCACATATTATCCCCGGCTCGCTATGCTTAATCAATGAAATGCCTCTAGAACATCTCTGTTCATCGCCAGGCGGCTTCTCCCTGGTCCTAGGAGCAATTGCCGCGGCTGCCCCGCTTTTTTCCCTGTTCCCTCCCGGTCCGGCTATTCAACGGTTCATTGTGCCATTTCTTGCAATTCAACTGGCCTTCTCTTTTTCCTTTCTTCTTACTTTTACGTCATAAAATCACCAGGTCATTGTCAAGCCCCAGAAGGTCATATATCTCTGCGTGTATGCCCATAGGCGTTTAAGCATCAGTCTCTACTAACAGCAAAGCGGAAACGACATGCCGCCTCCCGGCGAATTCAACTTTGACCAATCATCCGACGAGTCGCCAGAACTCCTTCCTCGCGATGCTCTCCCAGAGACCGAGCACATCCCAGAGGTGTCTATGGTAGAGGAGAGTACCGTCACCGGTGTCACTTTTACTCCCGAGTGAGTCTACAAGCCGTGTCCGAGCTACCTGACGCCTACACACGTGACACCTAGTCATTTTATTGATTGTGTGCTGATTGTGTCGCAGACTTTGGATGCAACGACGACAATGGGCACTACAAACACTTCGTAAAGAAGGTGTACGATCTGTACGTGTTCGAGTTTATAGTAGCATGTTTTCAACAGCAGGATGGATCTGACCCAACCGTGCAGGTCCTCGATCTAGGTTGTGGTCCAGGTGCTCTTCTCGAGACCCTGGTGATGCCAGCTTCAACCATTTGCGAGCCCCCCATCAGAGAGGAGCCATCTGAAACCCGACATGCTGAGGATGAAGAAGATTTTGATCATGAAGACGAGCTCTTCATTGCCCGCCTTGCAGGTATCGATGCCAATCCTGAAGTCATGAACCCCGCCCTTTCCGTCCTTTCACCTCACTCTGAAACATCGACATTTCCCCCGCCTCGACCAAGATGGGAACCTATCACTACCGAACTATGGCTCGGTGGACTCGAAAAATATAATGCGAGGCTTGAAGGTTACGAGGCGATTACGGCGTTGGAAGTGATTGAGCATTTGGATCCGAATGTGCTCAGTCGGTTTGGTGTGGTTACTTTGGGTACTTATCGACCGCGAATTATGCTTATCTCGACTCCTGTGAGTAAGATCTTTGATCCTGATCTCGTCTCGTTGACGAAATTTCCAGAATTTCGACTTTAATGCCAAATTCCCTCAAGCCAATGGGGACTGCTTTGCCAAAAAGGGATTCGTGGACCCCACTGGAAGAACAGATCGGGTTTTTAGACACTCTGATCACAAAATTGAGATGACTGGTGCTGAATTCAGAAATTGGGCCGAGACTGCGGCTGCAGATTGGGGGTAAGTTTCAAAATTTTCGCCCTAATAAACACCATGCTTACTTGAACAGATACGATGTCGAGGTTTCTGGCGTTGGCAGCTCTTCGATCCCGTCATTCTATCCCAGTGATGACATTACCCAACCTCCTCGACCTATCTATGCGTCTCAAACCGCCATTTTCCGAATTGCGACTGGCATGCCCCTCCGTTCACCCCGCTCAGTTCGCACTATGCAGCTCCCATTCACACCCTCTTCCAAAGAATCCTCCCATCCACACAAACTTGCAGGAAGATTTACACTTCCAGCCACTGCCCCTGGTATTGGCCAAAGGTCATCCCCGGAGGAGGTCAGAATCAAGGTCCGAGAATTTTTTACAGGTTCTAGCGTGAATGAAGTGTCACTCGAAGAACTTTGGGGTGTGCTTGACATTGCTGGCGCTTGTGGAGGAAGTAAGCGATGGTTAGTTGGAAGTCTTGGAGGGTATGGCGATTGTCCTGCTCTTGATGGAAAAGATGGAGACGAGCTTGAATTTGAGGTTAAGAAAGTGAAAGGGGTAGGGTTGGTTGTCCAGTGGAGAGAATGGACACCGAAAGCGGAAGAGAAGCCAAGAAATTGGGGGACGCCTGTACAAAACGGGAGCGAGCATACCTCTCCCACTGCAGCTCAAGGGTGGTAACCAAACTATGACGAAAGGAGGCAATAGGGCTATAAGAGGGAGAGTGAGTATGTGAAAAGCAGGCATGGTGAAGAACTGTAACAAAACACCGCAAACGACAGCAGAGAGAAAAGAAAAACATAACAAAATACCATCACTCATTTTTCTCAGGAATTATGTCTTCCTGTCTTTATAGTAATGTCTTCTTTTTGTTCGGTTTAGTCTCAATTAGGGTATCAAAAAGAGTACATGTTTATAGTTTGCTCACTTTCTGTAAATCTTCTGGAGACCGTGACCGGCAACAAAAAGTTGCATGTGGGCACTAAATGCATGTTTCGTCAATAACTGCAGAATCGTAAATCCTCTGATATGCATGCTTTAGCTTTCCTGCAACATTTTTGTTGTGTATATGGGACGAATGTGATTATTAGTTGCTCCACGGAAGTCTGTCGATGTATGGTGAAATGGTGAACTGCGTGCATCATGCGTGGGCGCGAACGACGTTATCGAGTCTAGTAAGTTTTACTAAATATCAGTGCTTCCTTTTGCACCTGACGACTCTCTCTCTCTCTCCTATCTCCTATTAATATCCCTGTCACGGCTTCCGCAGTCATACTACGCGTCTTCGCAAGCGTACACCCCTCGTTGAGAATAAGCTCGGGAAACTCGGGGGGTGTGGGGGGTGGAGGTGGAGGCAGCTTATTAACACATTTGCAAACCGTCGGATATCGTCATTTATTTTGTCGGCGCCTGCTGCAGAAAAGTAATTGATCGCCAACCGATTTTGGGGGGTGCAAACATTTGTTTATCTTCCAGGTCTTATCGCACAATCGCGCCTCCTTGGTGGCTCTAGCAAACGCCCTACGAGGTATTATCCGCTAAACCCCTTCATCTTATATAACCTTCCTTGACTCCCGACTCCAATTCCCCTTTCGCTTCGTTCGCTCCGCTCCTGCCCGAACATGCCTTCATCTCTCGTCCTCTTCACCACATCCCAAACGCCCCTCGCTGTCCGCTACCCACACCCTCGGAAACCGATCCTTAACGTTCCGCCGCTCTTACACCGCTCCTTACATAATGCACTTGATAGAGACCAACCATCAGCGGCTTTTGTCGGAAATGCCGGAGGCGTGGAAGATGTCGCACAGGGGACGTTGTACATCCCCAACCTAGAAGAACTAGTCAAGCCATCACCTTTAGCAGTACCAAACGGCCATGCCTCTCCAGAGTTAGTACACGACAATATCGAATTGACTGTCAAAGTCCATCTAATCGTTTCTCCTACATCTACCCCAACTGCTTCCGCCCGAGCTGATTGGGTCAACGAAGCTCTGCAAGTTTTCCGAAAGGCAAAACGACTTCCCCTGCCAGACAATCTGCTGATAGGCTTCAACGGTATTGATTATCGTGGGATAAAGACTGCCACCGGTGCTGAGGGGTCAGTGGCTCCTGATACCGAGGTTGTACCTGCAGAGCTGGAGCAGGAAGTGCTCAAGGTTTGGGAACGAGTTTTCGCGGAACAAGATAAGCTTGTCAAAGAGGGCGGCAAGCTGGGAAGTCTGTACGCCCCTCAGGGGTTGTTGAGGAAGCTCACGGAAAGGGAAGGCGGAAGGCGTGTCAAGGTGAATGCGCTTGATACTCCGGATTGTCACCATCTTCCAAAGGATTACACAGGATACGCAAGGAAGAATGGGGTTGAACTTTGGGCAGGTGGTGGAGGTGAAGGCTCTGGTGAGGCTGCATTGTTTTGAATACTTGTGAGAATTGCCTATTTAACGTCTAGATAGATCCGTTGCCGTCAGCGCACCTTCAAAATGTCTTGCAAGAATTCCTCCCTGCGATCCGCAAAATCGTTCCCGAACAACAAGCAAAGGAGTTTAGCAAGCTTGACAGCTTGATACCTTTGCGTCAAGATGGGTTGAAGTTTGAGGATGTTGAGACAGGCGTGCAAGTACGATGGGTTTTGAGCGTGAGTAATCTTGCTTGTATCTTCTCAATGATGATTCGACTGACTCATATAATCAGTACACTGTTCTCTCCACCACCAGGAACGTTGTCGAGGATAAAGGGTGAGTATTGCAAACGGTCGCCTTGTATAGAGCATCAGCGAGACTGACATGGGTCTTAGTTACATCGTCGCTGCCGACCTTGTGTAACAGGCCTTTTAAGGTTCAATAAGACTTTGAACAGAAGGCTGTCTTGTCTTTTTGGCCGTGTCAGAGTATTGGTGTTCAAGCTGTGGATAATTCCAAGCTGGGAGGAGTTGTCATCTAGGGAAAACTCGGTTGTTATTTACATGGGATATGGTCACTATGCATGGTATACATAGGTTTATCAAAGGCATCCTTTTTCGGCTTGAAGAGAAGCAAGGAAATGTACCATCTATAGACTCGGGGTCAGCTCGTTTCAAGGTCAAGTAAAAATCATATATCTCAAATGCTCACAGTTTGATGTCTCCGCTCAGCCTCTTCCTTCCCAAAAGCAGTCTTCATTCTATCCCTCACTTTTAACAACTTTTCCTCAAAATGCGCTTCTGCACTCTTGCCTCCAGTATCTTCACCTTCCACCAATACCCGTTTCGTAGCTCCACTATAAGCTGCACACCTCAATATACCAACAGCACCGATAGCGTCTAGTCTGTCTGCATCCTGGACAGCATGTAGTTCCAAGCAGTCTTTCTGCCATGTCCATTCGCCAGCTGCCAGAAGAGCGGTTTCAGCAGTGTAAGAGACGGAAGGGATGATGGAGAGGATACGGTCGATGGTTTCCATTGAAATCTGCGGCTGAAGAATGGGTAAGAGCATGTCGGAGAGAGTTGGGGATCCAGGTTTTGCGTATTTGTCTGCAAAGGCGGTCTGTTAGATGTTATCATTGCGATATGCGACGTAAATCAGCCGTACAGTCTACGGAATTGAAAAAAAAAGACAGAACATAATTAATATAGTCACGTATGTGCTGCAATTCGCCAAACACTCACCAGAGAGATCATGAAACAGAGCAGTCAATTCTACTATCAGCAAATCGGGAGCATTGTCCATCATGGATCTCGCTATTGTCATCGCCATCTTTCGTACTCGGTCCACTTTTTAGTTATCAAAAGAGGGTTAGCTCCATGTCATTGAAAACAGCGCGCAACCAACCCACCGTGTGCCCAGTCATGCGAAGGGTCATATCTAAATACAGATAGTTCAATGTCATTAGCAACGACGAAGGGATAGCGGAGGACATACTTGGCCATATGAGCTCTTACGAGTTCTTCAGCGCGAACGATGAGGTCAGAGTAGGCAGAAGTGGTCATATCAAGTACTGATTGGTGAAGAATGAAGTACAATATTGAAGCTGAGGTAAAGTTGAACGGACCAGAAGCGAACGATAGCAAAGAATATACATACATACGACAAACCGACAGGCCGCTCGAGTCGCGTCGCGTCGGTCTTGTTCAAGGTAGTGCAATCAACTTGACGCGTCGCGTTGTTTTTTTTAAAACATCTTGCTAATTTACTTCGTTGTTGTACTGTACAAGAAGTTAAATTTAAGGAGAGAAGTTAAGGAGCGACGTGAACACACTCGGATCCGGACAGCGACCGAAGAAGAGTACCTATTCCCCTTCCTATCTACATCGCAACTCATTGTACATCCTTTCAAGACGTCCACGCAGGCTTGATGATTCGTTAGCCGAAGTAGTTGACAGGCAGACAGCAGCATCTAGTATTATGACAAGCTTGGGGGGGCGGCTCATGAAAGGATGGTGAAGAACGCTGAGAACTTTCCATTTCAGCCCGAAGAAGGTTGATACAGCTGAATGGAAGGACTCCAAACCACAGACGCTTTTCTCCTATGCCTGAAAAAGCCTTACAGGAGCACATATGTCGCTGGCCTTTTTTTGCCGCTCAGCAATGAATGATATTACTTAGTGATACCATAATCCCCAGATCAACCTCAACACTGCTTATCGCTTCATCTATTCTATAAGGGAATGTTCGGGAGTTGCTCCAACATGGGTAACAGACAATCGCAACCTGCGCCAAGACATGATTTCAACGGGCCCCTATTTGGTGGACATTATCCTGGTGACTTCTCGATCAGAGTAAGCTATTGTCGTTCAAGCTTGACATATGTATCTAGGTCTTCTTTTTGATGTCTTTGATAGAGAGGGATGCCCAATCTGAACAAGGCTTTACCACCATTACCGAATATTAAGAAGGCAAGATTTGGCTCCGACCCTCCGTGAGTTGTTACTTATTAACATCCTTCATCCACATTTCGAACCGCCAATTTAATGACTTTCGTCTTTTGAAGTCCTTGGATATTTTACAAACATCGACCGCCTGACGAAAATCTAGCGAACACCCGGTACTGCAATCCCGGAGCACTATCTCCTGAGACGCCTCCTGAACAGAGGATAAGTCCGCCTCCAGCCTATGGAGCTTGGAGCGATGAGAAGAGTAGGATGACTGTTAGAAACCATTAGGAGGATGATCCAGCTCGACGATCATGGTGTATTAAACAGTACGCCACAGCTTGTAATGCTCTGCTTATCTAGGATTTGTGTCACGTAATGGTATTGTATTACCAAGCGTTGGGAAAGAAGAGGGGAAGAAACAGACAAGCCGAAAAATGTTTGGATGATTTTGCAAGAAGGGCTCTGAGACCGTCGAGGATATCAGAATCAATGACGAAGAAGTTTCGTTCAACTAAAAGGGGGGACTAGAGCGCTTGGAATCGCGGAATCTGCGTGGGGCAGGATCAAAACCAGCAAGGGGCTTGACAGAATGGTTGGAAGAGTTGGAAGGCTCTTTAAAAATATTGAGCGATTCGAGAGACTCGGCGGAACAAGTGAAGAAGCGGGGAAGGGCTTGGACAATATTGTGTTCTTGATCCGGGGTGATACCTTTACATGGATGGTAATCAGATCGGCAAGAGAGAGTATCGGGCATAGAAGCCTGTTTGCCTGGACGGTAGATGATGACGAACCTAGAAGGTGAGAGGAGTTCGACCCATCGAGCTTGACGTGGAGTGAGCTGACGAGGTTTCATTCAGTGCGAGAGGTTGCGATGGTCGATCAGGATGGTGGTGTAAACTTGCAGGAGCATGTGTCGACAACGGACAAAGGCCTCGACGATGGCCAAGAATTCTTTTTCGTTGGTCAGATAGTCCAGCTGAGCCCGGTGAAGCGACCTGACTCAATAGCCACTAAATGCTTGAATTGGGTAGTCGGATTGACTTGGGAAATGGCGAATCCCAACCGAAGGAGGAAGCGTCGGTTTGGAGAATGGTCAGATACGAAGGATCGTAATGAGTGAGGGTTGGAGCAGAGATAAAGCTGTTGTTTTAGGATTTCGAAGGCGTGTTGTTGAACGTGGTATCTTCTCACTTTCGCTTATACATACTGTCAAGAATAGGTTTCCTCATGAAAGGCTCATAACCTGTCAAGAATAGGTTTCTACTTTGCATGAGGAAAGAGAGAAGGAACGGAGCATTTAGTATATATGTACAAAATGTCTATGGAAAAACTTCCCTCCGTGCTTCGGGACCTTAAACCTCGCTAAACCCTCTTCACCAATCATCCCCGGTTGGATCACTTTCCGCTACATTCCAACACATACACCAACCCATT
>NC_026747.1:140000-200000 GCF_000149245.1 Cryptococcus neoformans H99
CCTTCTTTGATGAATGATTTGCGTGAGGTACGCGAAAGGTCTGCTCGTGCCGAGGCTGAATTTTCGCTAACGGTTGACTCTATTTTGCTCCTTTTAGCGTGATCCAGAAACCTTTGCCGCTATTCAAGGGGGCACTCAAAGCTTCAAGAAAGCGCTTCAAATGGCACAATCAAGACAGAGAGATGCCGAATTCGAAAAGCAACGCCAGATTGAAGTGAGTAGGCAGGACGGCTAGGACAATTCTTATGGCATTGCGGTCGAGTAACTGACGCCTTTGCAGGCACTCAACGCCGATCCTTATGACATTGACGCGCAGAAAAAGATTGAGGAAGCAATCCGGATGGAAGCCGTTTTGGAGAATATGCAGCACGCTATGGAATATTCTGTAAGTGCGGTGAGGATTCCAAGATAGCTGTTGCTGATATCGAGTTTAGCCTGAGTCGTTTGGTAACGTGACCATGCTGTATATTAATGTAGAAGTAAATGGTCATCCTGTTAAGGCATTCGTTGATTCTGGTGCACAAACCACTATCAGTGAGGCTTCTTGTCTACATTTATCCATAACTGAATTAACTTCTTGTTTTCAGTTTCCCCTGAATGTGCCGAGCAATGTGGAATCATGCGCCTACTTGATACTCGTTTCGCCGGTATGGCCGAAGGAGTAGGAACGGCTCGTATCCTCGGTCGTATTCACTCTGCTCAAATTAAGCTCGGCTCGCTCTACCTCCCCTGTGCATTCTCCGTCCTCGAAGGCCGTTCTGTCGACCTCTTATTTGGTCTTGACATGCTTAAACGCCATCAATGCTGTATCGACCTTTCCACGAATACGCTCCGGATAAATAATACTGAAGTACCCTTTTTGGCGGAACACGAGCTGCCTGACAAGGCGAGAAGACGTGGGGAAGCGCAAGTGGCTGGGGAAATGGGTGATGCGGCGGGACAAGGCGTGAAGGCGGGTGTGGCGAGTCCCGAGATTGGGAAGAAGATGTTTCCAGGAGAGGGGCATGTGCTTAGTGCGGGCAGCTCGACTGGACCTGGGACGGCTACGGGGAGCGCAAGTGCGACTGCCGCAAGGACTAGGGAGCCTGCAAGTGTTCTTTCGCCTTCGAGTAGGTGGAAGGAGGAAGATATCCAAATGGTGAGTCGTTTAACGCCATATGTAACATTTGTGCTAAGACTCTGAATCGTAGCTTGTGAATCTGGGTGCTCCGCGAGCGCAAGCTATACAATTACTTGAAGCGTCAGGTGGAAACGTGGATGTTGCGGCTTCTATGCTCTTTGGTTAGATAAGCTTCTTTTATACAATCGTGGCCAAGACATACATACATAAATCAGACATACAATGCTATCGATGATCAACGACAGGCAAAATCAAGGATCGGAAATTTTATGCGATTGCGCTACTGCTCGATGGGCGTAATGAGTTGCGAGATGTTTGATCACCTGCAGCAGCAATACAGAAACATATTTGGGCGTCATCGACAGGTTCATCATGTAGCTAATTATACAACCTTACACAGTACAACGAGATTATTTTTATCGGACAATTTAGGATACGGTTACAAATTCAGCAGTCTACTTCACCACTTAGAACAGCATCGGCCCACGCCCTGCCTTTCCGTTGTTCTTCTTCAGGAATCGCAACATCAGAACCTTCGACAAGCTTCTCCTCTCCCCAAGCCATCAGCCGTACTAAGCCGCTCAGCTTAGTCTCCATCCCATACCCCTGATTTTCGAGGATAGCAGCATTGAGCTCTTTGGCTACCTTGACGCGCTGAGAACGTTTCATCAACGCAATAATAGGTTCAAATGCCGGTTCTTCAAACAATGTAAGCGTTTCAGGGGCCAAACTGGGCTTGTTGGCCGCAGCTGAGTCATCGGCAAATTTTGCCAGATCAGGGAACGCGAGAAGAGCCATCGTCTTTTCCAGGTCGGCCAGAAACTCAGGATTTTGAGCGCCGCGAGGAGCAAGCTCTTCAGTCGCAAACGCCAGGGCTGTGTCGAGATCCTCAGTCCGAATAAGTTCAATGAGTCGGAGTAAATGCAAATGGAAGAGTAGGGACGCGTTGCCATCAAGGATCTGATACATCAAGTCAGCGGATGATCATCGTCGGAGATGATAAAATAATGATGAAAAAAAAGGGACCCCTCATATCAGGTCTGTGAATCAGTTTTTTCCGCATGGCCGCGCCGTATGGCTGGCTAAGCGTGGTGCATGATTGTTTATATCATTGGGGTCCCAAACAACGAAAATGAAGGAAAATGAGGGAGGAAATGCGGCTCACCTCCGGATCGAGCTCATTGACTCGTCTCACGGCTTCCTCGACACGGCCATCTTCAACAGCTTGGCGAATCTCCATACGTTCGGCAACTTGGGCATGGTCGACATCCGCAGGCAGACCAGTCTCTCGAGCAAACTCGACTGCAGCATCAGAGAAGCCCTCGATCAAGAGATAGTCCAAGATTAAAGCGTTCAGATCGCTAAAAGCAGAACGTCAGCTGCAATTCCAAACAACGAAAAACAAAAGGTAAGAAAAGAGGGTCAGAGGTGCTAAGCAAATATTGTGTCCTCAATTGTTTTAGGAGAGATTCCCACTTGCATTTATAGGTCTCATCTTAGAAAGCAAAGGAAAAACAAGACAAGGACTGGAACTCACTGTTTGGATATTTCAACCCGGTTGAGCAAATCGTTGAATTGAGCCTGGTCATATTGCTTCTGGCCAAACATATTTGAAATGAGCGCAAAGTATCCTGTTCAAAAGTAACGGAGACTGGTGGGACGTCAGATGAGAGCCAAGTAGCAATAAACTGAGAAAAGGCACTCACAATGGAATATTCATAGGGCGGCTCATCAAAAACCCACCCACAAATTGGAAGACAAGAGGAGAAAGAAGAATGAGACATGAAGATTAAATAGTGTGGGGCGGTTTGGTGGGAGGAAGTGGCCGGGAATTACGGGATTACATAAAGAGGGATGTTCTTTGAATGTGGCACTTTCAGCGCGACTTACTTCACGCCGTTGCCGTCAAAACAAATCAAACAACAACAGCAAGGATAGTGAACACGGGTGGAAGACACCATAGGCCACAGCAACATCAATAGCAGCCACTGGCCGGAGAGGTCAATCTTATCAAGCTTATATACTCGGGGAACATGTCTGGCGGGTACGACTTTTCCCATCTCTTTCCCGCCAACACCCTTGCCTTTTCCCCTGGAACGACTTTTTTGGCAGTAGCACATCAAAACCGGATTATTGTCCGGTCAACGTCTACTCTCCAGATAGTCCGAACATGGGAGTGCATATTACCTCCTGAGGCAACAACATATGGCCCAAAGGAACTAGGTTCTGGCTCGTCTGTGGCAGAGGCCACATCAGAAGCTTTTAGCATCGACACATTACAATGGTCAAGTGATAGTATGTACCTTTTGGTGCATTCCAAGGAAGCAAAAATGGCATGGGTGTACGGTGTAGCTCAAGAAGGGGAAGCAGCCCGTGTTGGTGGAATGGGAATCGAGGGCTTATCCAGGGTAAAATGGGGTAAGGGAGATAGAGAAGTGCTGGCATGGACAGAGGTTGATGTAAGCCACTTTAAGCTCGGATCAACCGTTTACTGACGTTTATGCAGTCGAAGCTCTATATATACAGTTTATCTTCTGGAGAAGCCAGACTCATTCAGAATGTTAAACCTAGCGCCGATGGTAAGAGAACAAAACACTGCTTCATGGACATCAGCTAAAGTCGCCCCAGGATATACGTATTCACCGGACTCTCGGTACCTTGCAGTAACCGAAAAACATCTTGGAAAGGAATATATAGGAGTGTATGACATCCTTGATGGCTACAATCTTCTGAGGGTAAGCTGAGGCGATCACGCTCAAAGAGACAATAGCTAAATTTTAAGCAGCACTTCCCTCTTCTGACCGTCGACGTGCAAGGTGTTTCGTGGAGCCCTTGTGGCAAATATATTGCAGCATGGGACTCACCTCTATCGGTAGGTCATATCCACCTGCATGATCCAACCCCGTTAATTTCCAAGAAGTATTCTCTTCATATCCATTCCGCTATAGGACCTCACCTAACTCACTTCAATCCCTCGTCCCCAGCCTTTTCTCTTGCACCAAATGAAACACCTGGTCTTGGCCTTCGCGCCCTTGCCTGGGCACCAGGAGGCCGTTGGATAGCTGTCGGAGGATGGGACGGGAAGGTCAGGATAGTTGAAAGTGATGGATGGAGATGTGTTTGTGTGATAACTTGTGGCACGAGAGCCAACAAAACTGCAGTGGGTCAATTTATTGGAGGTTTTATTTTGCCACTGACCTGGCCCTCTCTCCTAGACCGTCTGGAGAGAACCTCACGATTGGCTAAGAGATACCAGAGGGCGGGGAATTGTACAATGTGAGTAACCGACATGTGCATTTCAAGAAAGTTTCTTGATGTTCTTTAGTCGACCGACAGCCGCACCCCGTTACTTTCCCTGCTCTTCGCCCTGATATCACTAAGCCATATCCTCGTATGGGTATATCACATCTTACTTTCGATCGGGAAGCTACCCTTCTCCTCATCCGCCTTGATAATCAACCAAACGTTGTACACATTTACAGCTTCCTCCCCACACCCGCATCAGAACAACCTACCGTAGTTCACACTGTCAGTGCAATTTTCTCCAAAGAGATTAAGAAAGCCAAGTGGAGTCCAGTGAAGAGCAAACTTAGTGTAGTTACAAGAAGTGGTGGAGTTTATTTTTGGGATCGGGAAAGTGGATGGATTGAAGAGGAGAGCGGCGGCAATTTGGAATGCGATAGAGAAATCGATGGTGTCACAGGTGGTATGATGGAAGGTGTGGGCATCCCCACTCGTAAGTCTCACATATCATACCCCAGAAGGCAAACTCACTTCAATGCACCCAAGGGGCGGAATTTCCGGCGCTCGATATTCACTGGTCACCCGACGGCAGGTCTCTAGCCATTCAGGACAGAGATCATTTCTGCTTGTTGTATGATGAAGATACTGAAAATCTAGAAGATGATGAACAAGGTGAACGTTCAATGCTAATGTGGAACGAGCAAAGTGAAGGGTTAACAGATGTGCTTGAGGAAGAAGAAGGACACATCAGCTTAAGCGAGGGGTTACCAAGTCGGGAGCAGTTCTTCTGGGGAAAAGAAGGGTTATGTGACGGTTGAGGCAGGAGTATATAGTTGAAATCCACAATGAATCGTTGTACACTATTCTGCAGCAGATGTTTCCTCAGTTGGAACGTGACGTTTTATGCAAAACAGCACTGCGCCAACAATAAGCGATGTGAAATGTCATTTAATGATGTTGATACATGCAACAGTTTGAACAACTGTGTACAGCCCAAAAAGGTCGTGCATGTTGCCCAAGAAGAATTTCCTAGCACAGAACAATCAATTATCCTTGTCTATCAGTCTCCGCTGCACCAGCGCCGTCCTTCTTCTTTGGTAGATCTCTTTCACCAAATCCACCTTCAAGTTCCATTTCTATCGGTCTCGACCTATCATCATCATTCGACGCATGGGTAAATGGATTGGAGTGAGATAATGTTGGCTGTAAACCGTCGGAGGGTTTGACGACGCGAGAATACTCTTGAGGAAGCAAGATTGCCCTGAAAATGGATGATGGCATATTAGGAGATGGAATTTTGACTTCATATAAAAGTAGTCACGCACCGATCAATAGCTACAGGCAACCCACGATGTCTCCCTCGCAACATGATAATTATCATGACCAGTTTTGAAGCCGTACTAAACTCCCCTGAGAACGCATAATTGTTGTTGGGGGTACCGAGGGTGAGACCGATGGTACCATAACCACTTGTACATTCGAAAATGATCCTAAATATAGTAAACCAGGAGCTCCTGAACATTGCGTCAGCCGTTTCTTTCTGAGCAGAACTGACAACGACAGGTTACAGCAAATCACTCACTTCTCCGGGTCCAGCAGTTTCCCTCGCTCAAACATAGAGATCGTAAGGACGGCTAGTGCCAAAGGCCACACATCAAACGCTAATTGGCGACGCATGTGCCACATCAAATATTTACTGAGTAAGGCCGATATCAGAGACATTCCATTTGCAAAGACAGAGAGACAACTCAAACCCACCTGAAGACTTCCCGACTGTGACCTTTAAATTGCGGCTCGTCTTCACCAGACGTATCGGGATCATCATGTTCGTACACTCCGAGCGCTGTAGGACATCAGTATAAGATAGTCGTTAAGGATGATGATAGGAACCTACCTCGTTCTTCGTACACGTTTGTAGACCTGACAGACATGGCGATAGCTTTAATGTTGATCAGCAATTAACAGATGCATAGGAGCTATGTCAGGCAGGAACTCACGATAGATAGCCACATACATCAAAATCTAAACAGAGTCAGTGTGCCATTCATATCACCCTTCCCATGCTGAAAGAGAACATACAATATACAAGAACAGCACTGAAGGTGCCATATCAGAAATGGTGACAATCGCGAATCCAGATGCCCGCACGCTCAGACTTTGCAACAATCCATCAGAGAATCGTTCCCAGCCACCAAGCGAATCAACAACAGGAAGACCAATGTTGAGAACAAGGAAGGAGAAAAGCTCAACAACCCTAGAAGGGGTCAGAAAGGACGTTTCATAAGTGCAAATGGACTTACGTAAATGCCAGAAGGATGAAAAGTAAGTACCAAGTTTGATGGCTTGGAAACAAGTATAAGAAGCAGCTGCAGTTCGGAAGTAAGTCATTAGGTTTGCACAGCATAAAAAGGCATAATTACCGCCGAGGGTGATCTAAGAGGAAGTGCAGTGACTCATGCTTCACTCCATTCCTGGTAATCTTTGTTCCAATCCAGATAATAAATCGCAACATAATTGGTAGAGCATGATTGCCTACCAATAATGCCACTATGAGGACATAGATCACGAGATAACAGGCCTGGAAAGGTACAAGCCCTTCGTCCGTTAATCTACGTTGATTGCAAAATTCAGCATCAATTGATAAGCATAACATGGAAAGTACACTCACAGCATACCACATCCAGTATAAGCGGAAGCAGATAAGAAGAGCGAGAACCACGTCTTGTTGACAGTACCGGCTTGTTCGCCAGCGGTTGCCAGGAATGCAGAGTTCCAGTAATCTACCTTGGCGAAGTAGATACTAATAATCGCAAAGGGGATGATCTGGTAGAGAAATATGTACTATTCCAAAAAATCAACTTATGCAACGTATCAATCATCATTATGATACATACTGACGATACGATGCAGCTCAAGAGTTTGAGAGCTCTATACTCCACACCACCGATTTGCTCCAATTCTTCATCATCGAGCTCCTCTGTCCAGAAGCGTGAGTTCCTCCCAATCACAAGTCCCTGCAATCCTTCTGGCATCCACTTTGCTACTGACCCTCTTATTGCTTCACTCCAGCTTTCCTCGTGACCTGCGTGTCCATTTTCAAACTCATGTGTATAACCTGGATGCATCACGATGCCTACCCGACGAACGGGTCTGTACAGTCTCTGTTTGGCTCTCTCGGGCAGAAGGCGGTGGAGAATGTCTAACAGACTGGGAAACCCGCCATAGCCAGTATTTTTATGGCCGAAGGGCATCGGCAGACGGCGATTGGGGTCAATAGTATGATGAGCCATAATTTGAGCAGCGGTGTGCAGATGGGGATGCTGAGATTGGCCATGATGGAAATAGTCTTTGACATGTACACTGCTTTTGCGTTTTGGAGGGATAGCTTCCCGATTCGGTACGTCGGAGGTAACGTGTGGAAGAGTTGGGTGATGGCGAGAGGTGGGTCGATCATGTTGAGAGACGTTGATACTGTTGGCGCGGGTCTGGGTTCTCAATCGCTGACGAGCTTGGAACAGAGGGTCAATAAAAGGCGATCGATGATCTTCGGCTTGAGCTGAATTTGTGGCTGGAGGACGCTGTGGATTTGCAGGGTTATGCAAGGCAACTGTAGATTTCCCAAGAGTTGAGGGTAGATGTGGATCCGGAGTCGGATTGTCAGCCGAAGTTTCCGAAGCTCCTGCTAACTCTCGTCTTTCTCGCTCTTTATACGTCATATTCGCAGGCGAGTCAGTCATCGTACGCTGTTCTTGATTCGCAGCGGTGTCAAGACCATCTTCTGCAAAATTTTCGATTTTATGACCACTGATGGGTCCCGAAATTGCGATATTCTGACCTCGCAACTTTTTGATGGTTGACTTAAAACCTTTCGAGCTGTGATTAAGGCCGCCTTGTCCTCCAAGGTCGTATGATATTGTGCGAGTTCGTCGGAAAAGGTCGTTGATAAGGAGCTGTTCGCAATGAGTTCGAAAATAATGCTTGCGTACCAGAACCATGATAAGAGAGACAAAAGAATAATCGCCGACGATAAAGAGGAAAAACAAGATCACTTGCTGGAACGGTTGAAGGGCCGATAAGCTGTACAATGACACTTGTTAAAAGGTGTCTCATTACGCCTCAAAGACTGAGCACTCACTTTACTGGGCAGAGCCCAGTCGTTCTTCAAGGCCATCTGATAAGCTACATACATGTCTTTGGAGCATATAAACGAACGTACGTCATAGCAGAAAAACATAGGAACAAGCCGTCAATAAAGGCGACCTTTTGACGACCTGTCAGATCGCCGTCCGCATTACCACTTGATGACCCATTGGCCGCGTAGAAGATACATGAGACGAAGACTATCAAACTCCCCTTATCAGCAAATGCGCAGATGTCGACTTAGTAAAACACTCACTAGGGATGAAGGTGAAGACGAGCAAATGTATTCTGAAGAAGTTAAAGTGACACTTCACTTTCTGCCACGCCTCTCTGGCTTCTGTGACCGTTGGCACCCTGGGCTTTCGAAAAGCCTGTTGAATATGGAATCGGGGTCTCTTCATCTTAAATGAATGGTTGCTTTTAAACATCGAAGCAACGCACAGGCCGCGAGGGTTTGTCACTTAATCTCAGCCTCTACGTTCCAGGTTCCAGATTTTTGAGAGTCCTTTAGAGGGTCTTTTGGCACCGGAAACGGATCGAGGTCTGGCCTTTCAAAAGCCGACAGTAATAGGGGAAAGATGGGCGTTGTTGCTCAGAAACGATGATTATTGGCCTCCATCGGTGGAAGCTAGAGACATGGTGCTTTTCAGCGTGGATAAAGCGTGTCTTGTATAGAAACAGTTCCCGGACGAACATTCAAGATCCAGTACTATCGACCATGAAGTATTGAATGATATTAGTCTGCGACCCCCCATCCTCGTCGCTGGCAGGATCAAACATGGTCGGCCAAGGACAAATATCATTTGATGACGTAATTGCTTTTTAAAGTCCACGTCACTTTGTGGTATAATAATAATTAATTCAATAATTAACGAATTTCGTCGAAAATTACCATTACAACAAACGATCTGAGGGAAAGTCGATCCTCTCTCCTTCCCTTTCTTTTTCATCAACACCCCGACGACGACGCCAGGCTACCCCCATAGCTTCGCTGTCTCTCACCGTCATTCATGCCAGTCACCCGATTGGCGAGGAAAAGATACGGCCAAAGGTGTTTGAGAGCGAAACCTGCACAACGCAGCGTGTCTTGAGTACGCCTAGCTCTTACTCTTAGTGGGTGTGGCGTAATTGGACAACGAAACATCTCTATACGAATTATGGACCAGAATCTGGAAAAGAAATGCGATAATTGTACGAATGCTTTTCTTTATCATCCAATGATGATTATACTGCACAGCATAATATACAGCTTATCAGTCAGCCCCTCGCTTCACACAGTGACTCAAGACACATAGGGCAAAGCAAATTCTCGAGGCGACGTTACATATGTGAGCGTTTCCTGCAGATCTGTCAATCCTACATGGCGGTCCACAAATGCTGTGAGCTCGTGACTCACCACTAACGCCCATGCAACTTAAATACGCTGCATTCACTGTGTCCGGCAAACGGTGACAGAGCCCTAGGCTATCACTGTGAGCATGATGAGGGAAAAAAAAAAAGTTGAATGGGCAAGACGGAATGCTTGGACATGTGCGTACAATCAAGCGGTCTGTAGGTGCGGTCGTGAATGTAAGAAGACTTAGCATTTGTTCACTTATAGGTAAATATTTGATTTTGACCTGGACGCACCACCTGTCTGAAAACTCAACGCTTGCAGGCTTAACAGTCATAGCATTGATGAACGGATCGCCACCATCTTGCTCACGACATCGATAAAGCACTAGCGACAAATCTGAGTGGTGGCATAGTGATGCTGCAGATCGTTGTGCCTTGAGAAGCGATCATTGCGCAAGGATATAGATCATCGCAGCCTATCGCTATCCTTCCGTCACTACCTGAACTTCGGCTGTGGTGCTATCGCTGTGCATGACAGAGAGGTGTTGCACAGGACAGTCACAGCGCATTTGCATCTGCCACTGACAACCAGAAACCAGGGACCGTGGGCTTCGAAGGAACTGTTCATTGTCAACGTCAACCGTTAAAACATGTAACAAAAGACCAGCAGCAGTTGGCATCTCCATCATTCATCATTTTTTCATCGTCTATAAACGTTTCATGGTGACAAGAAAACTTTGAGGAGAAGGGCCTCAAAACTGTATGGAGTTCGGCACCATCCCGAGTGACCGATTACAGTATAGCCTTCAATTTTCACTTTTCATCCTCCGAACATATAAGTAACCGACCGAAGTCAGTGACCATACATACTCTCTAATTCATTACTTTATCGCCAAATTACATCATCAAAAGATACTTAAAAGGTTTGTATAATGTGCTGAGATAGAAGAATGTCCCAATGTGCTGAGATAGACGAATGTTCGATGAATATTGCTAACTAAGACATACTATCATGATGTTGCTGAGAATGTCTCACTGTCTTTATTTGTAGGTGAGGAGATTGTCCGTCGATGTTAACAAGGCTGATATTAAGAAGCAGGAAGTCTATTTAATCTATGTTGATCTATACTCTATATGTGAATCGAAATGTTATGGTTAGTGGATGAAATCTTGCTGACAGCTGATGGTGACATGCTGAGATGTGCAGTCGTGGTTGGTAAGAACATGGTAATTGTATGATAAGGGTGAAGGCAAGATGTGGAGATATTGTGCTGATGGCTTCTAGCACCGCATATAGCAGACGCCGCGAATGGAATAGCAAGATGCCAACTTGGGGCCAGAGACTGTGGGTCGGCAGGTTAGCTACCTAACCCCATAGTTCCACTAGACGATTCGACAACACATAATTATGAGAAAAATGTGATGAAGTGTGTGACACATGACTGTATTACACGTTCTGAACGGTAGCGTAAATACCGTACAGTCCTCTTCAAGCCTGATGGACACTTTTCACACCGCCTTCAAAGGTAAGAACCCCATAGCCAAGGTCTATAAGGACTAGCGAAAACCCAAATCGCCAATGACGACATGACACAACGACACGAAAATAGGAGAGACCCGACAAAATACAAGGTTGAAAAATGAAAGACGACTCACTAGCACTCATAGCACACATCTTGAAACGTTGTTCGCATTGCTGTCTGCAGTAATAGTGCATGTATACCGGGGTAAGAGCCGCGTCGGCTGATAATGTCATGAAGACGAGGACTAGAAGCAAAAGGAGTACCAAGAGGGGAGGAGAGATGGAGGATCGATGCTTGGCGAATATCATCGTAGGGTTTCCTGTCATGCTGATTATTTGCCGATTGTGAGATGGTTGGTTCTGGAAAATGTAGATTGTGAGAGTGACGGACACAACAACAGCGATTATAGAATACCCTACTTTTATATTGTTGGCAGAGAAAATCCTTCACAGTTTCGTATGTTAGTCTGACCAACCTATCCACACTCCTCGCCTCGTCCAGACCATTCTATTTCCCATCGACCTCTGCCTACAATAGGTCAAAAAACTTCTATCTTAGCATCACAGCTAATGCCCCCAACGGTCAAAGGGATCATGGCAGACCCCGATCTCTCTCCCACTGGGCTTTTGCTACTATATACGACCTTGGGGCAAGCAGTGCGTAGGCGTTAGATTGCAGTGCATTTGTGGTCTCGAACTTGCATGTTCCGATCAGATGTGATGGATCTTTCGGTTTGATTGTCATGTTGTGACATTCGTTGTGAGAAAAGTTTTGATGAATTTGTCTGTGCGCTTGTGTTGAGAGAGATAATGGTCGAAGGTGAATCCATTATTTCGTTATTTCGCTGTTTTGTTGCTTGAGCTTCTTTGGCGACGGCGCTTATTATACTGTGTGAGATTATGTGAAATGTGAAGGTGATAGGAGGTGATTGCAAGGCGTTGCAAAAGACTACTGCAATCAAGAGTCCTTTACTTTGTTCCGGCCGTAAATGGCGATGATGGCAAAATACGGTGAACCGTCGAACTGCCCGACATGCACTATCCATTCCTTGAACATTGGCAGGCAATTGAATCCTCCGCCGAGCTCTCCTTCGATCCTTCCTATCAGGTTTCTATTTCTACAGTTTTGCTTGGCGCCTTGATGGTGTTTTCTCCACATCATCAGCAGTGTGTACCTTGGTGCAAAGGGCAGAGTGTAGATCAGGGCAAAAAGAGCTGACAGTTGATGGGACGATCGAACTGAGAAAGTGCCCGTGGGTGGCAGACGACGGCCAAGGCGTTGGACCAATCTTATAGCCCTGAAAAACCTATTATCGTTCAATACATAATTACAAACAGGAGATATCTGCACTATCATGCAAAATGCATACGTTGTCTCAGTCCTCATTATCCTCTCTGACTTTCCATTTTAACACATCCAGCGTCGCTTTTGCATCCTCCACCGAGCTATGACCCTTGTCCGAAGTTCGATCTTGAATAAAGTACCCAAGTTTCTCCTTGACACTATTGACCAGTCAGCTTCCAAATTACGCGTGATGTACAAACCACACACATGTCACGAAGGGCGCGTCGATAGGGTACACCTTTATCATGTGGAAAGATGATGGCTGTATCGATGACCAGGTCGTGCAGCAGTCTCAAAGCGCGTAGATCGTTTTCGAGACTGGTAAACAAGATTAGTCTAGAAGCAACCATGAAGGAACACATTATAAGGCCTACCCATGACCAACGATTATGGTCTGGGGACCGATGAACATGCAGACTGCGGCCCTCACCCCGTCAAGGTCCATGATAGCATTATCAAGTTGACCTGGGGAGATACCAGAAAACCGGGTATTGATATCTCTGCAGATCATTCAGCATAGAGTCATATTACGGGGTTGATGTGTTGGAGACCCACAAGATGGGCACGTTTTGGCGTACTAGCTCATCAAGCAGTGAATGTCCGTTCTCATCCACTACTGTCACCCGGCCTAGCGATAAGCCGGCCGTAGTAACTGGGTACATCGTCAGACAAGTTATACTTTGAAAGGTGTACATACTCACAGATCATCTCACAATCCATCGCCACCACACCGTACCCCTCGCCCACGACATTCCTCCCTGACGCTTTCGCTTCTTCCAAACACATCTTGACTGTCTTATACGCCACCCTTTTCGCAAGCTGCTTGTCATCTTCCCCATCTTTGAACACATGCAGTCCTTCCTCACACCCTTGTTCCCCTCTCTCCTTGCCGCAGCATGAATATATCCATTTTCTTCGACCCTCTACCCTTTCAGGCGCAGTCCGACCATAGTGATACCGACACTCTCCAAATCTTCCTTCAAGGTTCTTCGACGAGACGATGAATGACACTTTGCATCGGTCGCAGTTATGCCTTTCCCCTTCTCCGTCTGGTTTCGTTTCGACTCCTTTACCCGTCAACCCCTCACCACTTGGATCGGGGTATCCCCATCTCTCAAAATCCTCCTTCTTCATACAATACCTCTCCACTCTATCTCTCGTCAGCTTGCTGGCCTTTTCTTTTTCGGCCTTCTCCGTTGCAATTCGTGACTCTTTCACTGTTCCTATTGAGGGGTGTGGTATACTGGTAGGAGGTGGTCGGCGAGAGATCGCCACAGCTGCATGGTGGATTGCGGTTTTGTACGCTCGCAAAGACGTTGATGAAGAGGATATTTCAGCTTCTTGTGCCAAAGAAGAATCGTGTGCGAGGGAGGGAGAAATTTGGAGGATCCGAGAGTACAGTTTGACAAATTGGGTGTGGAGTGTTCCCACTAGTACAAAAGCGTCAGCGCTAGCCTTCAGAGGCTCAAGATGGCTCATACGAACAAGCTTTTTGACGATCTGTTCGAGGTTGGGGAGATATTTTGATACCGTATGGGAGCATAGGTGGTCTACTGTAGTCGATACTACTAGAGTTTGATCCTCCTGATACTACCGTCTTTGTCGGGGCGGGTGCTGATCTTACAGGAATGGTTGGTAATGGAGCTACAGGCTTTGTAACGTTTGTCACATTTTGCTTCTTCATCTCTCTCGCAACTGGTGCGCCACTGCTCTCGCCAATTTTCCTCTTTACAGCTGTAGGAGGTTCTCTAGCGGCTGGCTCTCGAATACCAGTTGGAACTTGAGATTGAGATGGGCCTGAAATTACGAGGTCATGAGAGAAGAAACACCTAGGTCGGGCGCACTTCATGTCGGGACATCTTTCAGTTGCAAATAGTCCCAGATTGGAAAGCATGAAAAAGGCTTTTCTAATGTAATCTAAGTCTGAATGAGTAAAAAGCGTGATGCAGACGAGGATGTTGACGGCGATAAGATTTCGGTGCGCAAGGACGGCCTCCACTTTCGGCTTTTCAACGATGGTGTTTATCCTCTAATCTTCTTCCTTGTTATAATTACCTGTCAGAAACCATAAATATTGCGGAAGATGTTGGTACCAAGACCTGCTGCACCATCACTGAGGCTCCTAGCCAAGAGAAGTCACCAAAGCATCACTCGGAATTCCCTGGTTCGGTCTATTGCCTTGCTTCGATGTCAGTCCAATTCGGCCGTATCCTCTTCCCCCAAACCAGCTACGAAGCCCAACGAACTGGCTAAAGTCATCCGCGACTCTATAAAGGTATATCTAATCTATACCTACTGGTATAGGAATGCTCATCACACATATAGTCAACTGGACCGATCTCTGCATCCCGCTACATGCAATTCTGCCTATCCCATCCCGTCCACGGATACTACTCCAAAGGCGACGTATTTGGTCAAAAGGGGGATTTCATCACCTCTCCTGAAATCAGTCAGATATTTGGGGAGCTTGTTGCCATATGGTTCTTGACTAGATGGATGGAAGCCGATTCTCCCACGCGAGTGCGCATAATAGAGCTTGGTCCAGGCCGAGGAACGCTCATGGACGACGTGCTTCGAGTGAGTAGCCTTTCCTTCTGTATTTCATCTTTAACTAACAACATTCCAGACCCTGTTAAACTTCCCTGGGATCGCTGCATCAATCAACAGCGTACACCTGGTGGAGAATAGTGAAGCCATGAGAGAAGTCCAATCCCGAACACTTTCTCCTAGGATAGAAGGCAAGGATGTCAAGCTCAATTGGTACACCAGTATTGAGGAGATTCCTGAGAGTAGGTATTCCTTAATCACAAATGATCAAAGCTGTAGTTAATGAATAACGTTAGCGAAAGACGAGTTTACTCTCTTCGTTGCTCATGAATTCTTCGACGCAATGCCCATCAACGTATTCGAAAAGACCGACATGGGCTGGCGCGAAGTTCTCATCGACAGGGATCCCTCTTATTCTCCCAAGTATGTCGCACCTCTCTAACTAATGTATTGAAAGTCCAATAACGCTACTTTTAGTCTTCCCACCTCTTCCTCGCCTTCAGGTCTTCGATTTACCCTCTCCCCATCACCTACAACCCTGTCCACCATTCTTCCCTCAACCTCCTCGCGCTTCGCCAACCTCCCATCCGGCTCGCGGATCGAGGTATCCCAGGATTCATACAAGATCATGCACCGATTAGGGCAAGTCACCAATGAAGGTCTTGGCGGATGCGGGCTGGTGGTGGACTACGGAGCGGACAAGACGTTTGCTTCCAGTTTCAGAGTAAGCCATCAAAATAATGAAGATGTTCGCGCTGATGTCGGCGACTCGCAACAGGCATTCAGGAAACACGAGATTGTGGATGTGTTTGAGGATCCTGGTAACTGTGATTTAACTGCCAACGTTGACTTTGCGTATCTCCGCGAATCGCTCACAGGTATAGGTGAGTTTCGATTCTGTCAAATACATCGGTCAAGAGCTAATCCGAAGAACCCAACTTTCACAGCAACATCCCTCGGCCCCATCTCCCAAGCTCAGTTTCTTATCTCCTTGGGCCTCCAACCCCGTCTGCGCAAGCTCCTTGACACTGCCCCACCAGAGAGACGCGAAACTATCGGGAAAGGCGCTAAGAGGCTAATCGACGTTTTGGGCATGGGTTCGCAGTACCAAGTTATGGGCGTTGTTAGCGGTGAGCCAGAGATGAAAGAGGGGATCTATCCTTTTCCGGTGAAAAAGAAGATAATGGAGAATAAAGTTTTGAGGCCTTAGGTATACATTGGGTATAGTTATATACAATGCAGAGTGTATTATCCATTCTGGCTGGTTCTATATCTGACTCTCCACGTCCTTCAACCTCTGCTCTAAGCCCATCATCCTTTTTTCTAAGCCCTCCCAATTCTTCTTGATTGCCGTAATCGCATCATCCAAACCTGTTTGCACACTCCTTACAACCTCCTCCAGCTCCTTTATTTCTTCTGCATTCTTCTTATCTCTACTTTGTAATCCTCGAAGAGAAACGGCGATCTCGCTCGCTTCAGAATGCAGGGCTGATAACGATCGCAGACGAGCAAGAAGTGGACTGAGAATAGGTAACAAAGGGTCCAACCTCGGCAGGATTGAAAATAATGATTGAAGTTGAATGTATTCGCCTTGCGTTAGGGGAAGGTTTGTAACTGCTTTCTCGCTTGATTGTTGAGGCGCTGCCACTCCACTTGGACCTGTACGTCTTGAAGCAGCAGCAGCCCGGTCAAGATCAACCAACAGGAGTTTCACGCGGCGCGAAATGGCGTCGAGATGTCGAGGTTGAGTAAGTAGAGTGAGAAGATGGTCATGCTTGTTCAGTGTGGGAACTAAAGGCGATAATGTCTACAGTATTCAGTGTCAGTCGGAGCGTTTATAACAGGAAGCCATAATGAAAATAGGAAAGCAAACACACTTGGTCAAGTCCGTCAATAGTGGGTCCAACCATTTGCTCAAGCACAGCAAGTCGTTTGTCAATATCAGACAAGCTGCCATCTTGTTGCCTCACTGTTGTAGGCTGAGCAACTTTGCCTTTCCCAGAGCGATTCTCAGCTGCTACCAACTTATCCAACCTCTCTTTCCATTCAGAACTGGGTATCAAGCCCACTGCATCGACCTGCCCAACATCCAAGTCATCGATTTCTATCCGCTCAAGGCGCTCTCTTACATTCGCCAGTTCAGACACAACATCTACAGGCTGCCTTGGCGGAAGAACAGACCTCCTCTTTCTTGCTCCGTTGCCTTCATGTGATACCGACTGGGTTTTGGAGGTGGAAGATGATCCCACTTCAGCCTCAACCTCGACTAGCTCTGCTTTTAGTCGTCTCAATCGTGCTGCTGGGGTCTCCCGTGGTAAAGATGGCTCTTCGTCGGTATCGGACGATGATGATGACGCAGCGCGTGAAAGAGGTGGAAGTCGAGGTCTAAAAGAGAGAATGGACAATTCTGCTTAATTCCGGATTAGCTATCCTGGCATTGCTTAGTTTCAGGTATGTATCTACCTGGCTTTCTTGTGCCCCGAGCAAAAACGCGCTCGGCTTTACGTCTGGGGGGTAACCCACCAGCGTCGATGTCTTCTGACACGGGCTTCAAAACAGAGTCCTCGTCTCCTGGCCTGACATCGCTCTACAAGGCGATATTAGCTAATCCATGGGTGATGCTTTACTATACAAGCTCACTGGCTTGAGAACAATCTCCGGCTCATCAGTAGTCTCAAAGACATCTGGGGCAGTATCCTATTAAGGGTAATCCGTGAGCTCTACGCAGGGTATTAGCAAGCAATACGTACTATATCCGGAAGTCCTCTATACTTGGTAGTCATCGGTATCAATCTTCCTAATCCAATACTCAACTATCGTTGTTTCTCAACCGATTAACCAAAGTTCCAAAAGTCAATTCTTTGTTCGTTGCACCATTACCTGAAGTCACGGTAATCGCTGTCGCGGCCAACAGCAGAGCAGCAGAGACGGGAATGAGTCCGGTGTTACGTAAGTTTTACTAACTGATCATGATTCCACACCATATTCCCACTTCATTCTTTATGGAAGAAGTCCCTTTGCACGCTGCTTGCAAGCCAAAATAAAGCAAAAGAATCCCAAGATCGCAAGTGGAAAGTGAACCGATATGACTAAAACATTGATTTAGACAGCATATAACACTCCAGTTAAAAATCCCGATTAGCCATTTGTTACTGCATAAGATGAGCTGGAAGTCGTCGCCCGGTATACTCGCCTCAGGTCCTCCCATGTCATCTTCTTCAAATCCCGTTATCAATCGCATCAAACCTAACCCCAGCGGGCTATCTGCTTTTCAACGCGAAGCCCTTGTGTCATCATATGGCCCTTCTTCATCAATGCAACCGAAAGTGCGAACCGAGTGGGATGTGTTGAAGGAGAACCACCGGTTCATAAGAGATGATGAAGACGCAAAGGACGTTAGTTGGGAGGAGAGGTTAGCGAGGGCATATGAATCGAAGCTATTCAAAGAGTTTGCTTTGGTACGTACTATCATGTTCTGGTATAAATGATCACGTAAGTTTAAAATAGTGCTGACTTCGATCTTTCCCTCTCATCAGATTGATCTTAAACATTACAAGTCAAAGAAACTCGCTCTCCGCTGGCGAACAGCTCCTGAAGTCGTCAACGGCATCGGCGAAGAAACATGCGCCTCATTGCGCTGCAGATATCACAAACCCCTGCAAGCGCAATCTCCTGTATCAGATCACGCGGTCGGATTCATCTCTCCCCACTCCCGCGCCGGAAGCACTGGCAGAAACTATGGATGGGAATACCCTGATCATGATGAAAAGGAAAGAAGCAGGCGGAAAGAGAAGAAAACAAAGACTATGCCGGAGCTTAAAATGTTTGAGTTACCGTTTGTATACATGGAAGCGGGAGAGAGGAAGGAGGCTTTAGTGAAAGTGAAGGTTTGTCCGAGATGTACAGCCAAGTTGCTGTGGAAGCCGGGACAAGACGATGTGGAGGAAGATTTGATGGGACAGACGGGATCGAGGGAAAAGGAAAAGGAGAAAGAGGGTGAGAAGAGGTCAAGGAAGGATAGGGACAGAAGGTCTGCACAAGACAAAGAACGGCGGCGGAAACGGGAAGTGCAGGAGAACGAGAGAGAAAGATCACAATCCCAGAGTCCTAGAAGGCATTCTCGCCATCACGTCGAGGAAAGTGGAAAATCTCATCGACATCGGTGGGATTGATTACACTGCATAGGAAACAATAATCAGACACCCCAATATACAATTGGAAAGAGTCCTTGTTGTATGTATTTAAAAGTAGTACGTTCAACACAGTACAGCAACAAAGGGCAGCATCACTCTACCTTTTGAACAAATCGCCAGACAGATATTTAGCACATACGATCCTCTTCTTCCAGATCATCATACAAATACATCTCTTCCCCGTCCACCCGCATGCGCTTCCAGATGGTCTGGTCATCATGGTACTCCAGAGAACAAGCAGGCCGTTTGTAATTCGAATGGTTCTGTAAAGGGTAGCTGTGGCAACTCTGGTCGGTGTATTCCTGGGAATAGACGCTCTGGCCTCGCGGAGTAAAAGGGGGAAGGCTGGTGTAGCTTTCAGACGGAGTCCGGTAAGGGTTATGATGTTGAGCACTAGAGACTTGGCCTAGTATATGACTTATTTTCCTATACTAAATGAATAGACATTAACAATCGTCCGAAAGGGATAGTAAATCTACTCACGAGATTTGTGAACTTCGGATCTCTGAAAATTTGACAGATCAGTTCGAAAAGCTTTTGATCGGACAGTTCGTAGCTGGCAGGCCCATTGACTGCTAAGGATAAAGCCATGGGTAGCGGTTCATAATTAGTCGAAGGAACAGACCAGCATTGCTGTTTAGAGAAATAATTCTTCAAGATTTCTATAAACATAATGCAAGCTTGAGAACGAGATTTCCTCACTGCAGAGCCATCATCCGGATTCATTTCTACATCGAGATCCTCTTCCACGAGCCTCTTAAGAGTTTCCTCTCTTTGCTTCTCCTCTGTAAGCATGACTGGCCAATCACATTCATTACCAATCTCCATATCACTTGATCCACCCAGTATGATTCTCGCTGGGCCAGGCGGAGGAGGATGGGGATTGGAAGACATGATAGGTGAGGAAAAGGTTATGAGGTCGACCGGGGGAGGGTGGGGGGTCGTTGCTGGTTTTTGTACAGGGACAGTAGGTGGAGAGTGATGGTTAAAAGAAGCACCCTCATTAGTAATAGACTCAGGATCATCTCTGTGAGTGATGGAATGAGACGACGACGTTGCCTTAGTTTGAGGTTCCGAATGCGACTGGTGGCCTGTGATTCTAGCGATTTGAGGAGGACGGTGCATGGTGACAGGGACGATAGTGCCTGGGTCAAATCCCGCTAAAAGTTTCCTCTTGAGTCCAGCTACAATGGGATCATTTATTGAAAACGCTAATGGGCCATGAGCTGGAGGTGGTGATTGCCTGCCCATATCCTCAGCCACAGGTCGAAGTCCAGTGGGTGATAACATCGGAGGAACCGTTCCGTCGGTATCGCGTAGTTTGGATGTTGACGATGATCCAAGGGTGTTGGCTTCCGGTGCGCGAGGATTTGATGCCGAGCTTGGTCGAGAATTAGGGCAAGGCTTGTTGACAGTCCTTGTAGCCTCTGCGAGCCCTCCTTTCGGTGAGGCCGTGACCGGAGTCGGGTTGGTTACCTGTTTCTTTTGTCTCGGCGTAGATGGGGTCTTCTTTTTGATTGATGAGTTTTTCTTGGCCTGGACTTGTGCATACTGTGAAGAAGTGACAGTGATGGGTTTGGTCGTACTGGTTTGAAGATTGAAGAAAGGTTTCAAGTGGCCCAATAGAGATATGAGGTCGGTAACGTTCTGAAAGATAACCTGGAAGCATTCCTGTGTCTGCAAAATAAGCCACATTAGTCATAACTTACAGTAGGCGACTGTATGGAAGAACAATGCACTTTTGCGCCAACCCCTACATTCAAAGGCCAGTCATATCGAAAAGCAGCTTGCTGCCCAATATGCGTGATACGTCGAGTAACTGAAGCATTGATCGAGTCTGAAACGGACAAGTCTCTAACGATCTGATGCAGTTTTGCTTATCATTAACCGCGTCACATGACATGCATTAATCGAAGTTTGCTCACCAAGGTAGTTGAGCCATGCACGATCTGCAGCCTGAGAAATGCTGGGTCGCTAGTCACATTTGTTTTAATTATACAGTTGGAACTAACAATGGTCAGAGGCGAATTCTACATCATGAGCAATGAATGATGTTACTATGAATCCCAATTCACGCTTTTTGGGGAGGCGCCGGCTGGCACAAGCCGAGGATTAGAGATGCTAAGTCGAGCGAGGGGAACTGACTGTATATCAATTGATTGAATTGCAGTGAAAATGATGAGCTTACGTTCTAAAGATGTCATTGATTTCACTCCCTGGCGGTACGACGATCTGGATAATGACAAATGAGACGAAGTAGAAGGAAAAAAGGAAAAAGGAAGGAAGAACCACAGCAGAAACAAAATACGTTCGGCGAAAAGCATACACAAAGACGCGACCAAGTGCAGGCCAATGCGGCATATGATTTGGCCTGAAGGATCGTGCGGCGAAGGAAGGAAATTGACTGCTCGCTGACGATACAAACGTACAGAAGTCTAGAAATGAGACAAATATACAACAGCTATCCAAGAGGGCAAAAAAAGCTACATGCAGGTCGAATAGTCAAAGACTAAATACTGGAAGATCAGCAGACACAGTTGCTGGTTCAACGTAAAACAGGTCAGCGGCACGGTTCACAGAATTGAACAATCCTACATCACTTACTTTGGCAAAACCACTATAAAATCATAATAGAGGCATAAAGAAACGAGCCTCAAAAGCACTAGAAAATCATAATAGAGGCATAAAGAAACGCGCCTCTACACCAGATATTGAGAGGAAAGGTCCCAGTCTATCTTTTTGTTACTCAAGTGGTACAGTACTAGCTTGTTTACAGTCATCATCGTTGATGGTTCCTTTATACAACTATACGTCAGCGTACTGCACTTTACTGTCAAGAGTTATGACATAACAATGACCACAACTCACCTTATAAGAGCAGCATAGCTGGGATTCGGCATAGCTTGTGGAGGACCCTCTATCGGAGGGATCTTCTTGTCACCCGTTCACTCCTTCTCGTCCTTTTGTCACTTGTTGGGAGAAGGAAAGGCATGAGTTCCCATAGCCCTTGTCTCGGCCCCAGGCAAAGAAAAGTCGTCCACAATAGGTAGGTCTAATAACTCGAATGTGCGTAGTATTTGGCTGTTATTTCGCTTTTGTCAGCGCTTACCCCCGCACAATCCAGTGTCATGCTAAACTGACCGTCTTTCCTCCCCCTCTTTTTCTAGAATACCTGTAAGGCTGTTGATCTCCTCTATTGAGAGATGAGCACCAGGGAGAGACATGGCTGAGAGTTTCATGCTTTCCAGAACTTGCGCGAGTTCTTTCGCCTATTTTGACGAGCGTCAGTCGGATCCCTGGATGTCAATGGCGTGGCTAAAACCACAATGAAGCATGAAGATACCTTGGGAGCAACCTGTTCAGATGCTTGGGCGGGTGATAGTTTCTCCGGAGAGACGGTTTGGGCGTGGAGGATAGATAGGATTTCGTCGACGATAGGCAGAAGCGATTGATATGTCCCTGGTCGCAGCGGGTCTTGAGAGCTGGAATTGCTTAAAGGCAAAAGTTGTTCTTGGGCCATTTTTAAGGGACGACTGAGGTAAAGATGTGAGGATTCAGACGTGGATTATTCAAATGAACGAAATGTAGCTAGATGACGAACAAACGAACGACGGAAGAGCGACGAAGGTGCAAACAGAGCTTCACTTCCGTCGGAAGATGGGACATACTTATCTACGAGAGCCAAAAATATGGCTAACTGAACATTCAAAAAGGTTTGCTTGTTACGTAATGTAACATCTCAATCTGTGCATCCCAAGTTGGGCCGTTCTCTTTCGTTCCGTTGTGCAAGACCTTTATCTTATTTTCCTAAAGTCAGGACGTTAAAGTCAAGAATTCTCATTTCAGGATGTACAACGGGCAACGTGAGTCTTAGGCGAGCCTACTGAGCGTACGGCTAACCAAGCACAGCCCCCTTCCCTGGCAATGGCCTCCCCCCTTTCCCTCCTCAGATGGCTCCTAACGGCGCTATGCCTGCTGGTTTCCCGCCTTTCGCTCCTCCTTTCCCCCCTCCATTTCCAGGTATGCGACCACCTTCAGGTCCAGGCATACTTTCTCCTGCAACTCCAGGTATGATGCCTTCTCCCGCGCCTATGTCAGGTATGCAGACTCCAGGTATGCCTTTCCGACCGCCTCCAATGGGGTATGCTCCTCGGCCAGCCCATCCTGGTCTGGGATCGACTCCTCATGGTTTGCCGCAACCTCCGCATATGTCTCCTAGTACGCCGAAACCGGATGTAAAGACTACAAAGGTGTTTGTCGGAGGCATCGCCCCAGGAATAACAGATGAGACTTTGGAGAGTTTGCTTAATGTACGTCCACATCACTTCCGTTTGGGTCAAATACTCATTTAACTAGGCATGCGGACCTTTACATGAGCTTAAACGGGTTATCGGTGCGAGCGGCAAGCCTCAAGCATTCGGGTTTGCCATGTTTGAGAACCCCGAAGTCGTCTTGCGTTGTATCAGATGTTTAAACGGCGTTGAACTACCCGACATGACGCCAGAGGGTAGAAGAGACAGAAAGCCGACGAAGAAGTTGATCGTGAAGGCGGATGAGAAAACCCAGGCGTTTTTGGAAGAATTTGAATCGACGTTGGGTCGAAGTGATGTAAGTTCTTCATGCTCCTCACAGGTCACGCTGACAGTACAAAAAGTCGGACGAAGAAGCGGACGCATCAACCCGGAAATCAGTCCAACATATCATCGCTCTCCTCACAGATCCCAACGCCCAACATCCCGACGGCCCTTCGGCTGGTAACAACGGTGGCCAGTCTCCTGTACAAGTCGTCGTCCCAGCTCATCTCCAAGATCTCCAAGAAGGTGACCTTCCTGAAGAACAACGTGTAGCCGTCCTCGGACAGATCGCAGTCTTCCGAGAGAATGCCGCAAAGAGAGAAAGGGAGAAAAAGTTGATGGAGGAGGAAAAAGAGAGGTACAAAGCAATGCAGAGTCAGGGCGGTGGGCAGCGACAGGCTCCGAGTGGGTATGGTTATGGTAATCGTGGTCTGGCCAAGCAGCAACAGCAAGCGGAGAGACAGTGGGGAGCACAGTCCGCGAGCCCAGCACCAGGGAAAGGTGCTGGTCCAAGCCGCCATGGTCCCGGAGAGAGAGATCCTCAGGCTTACGATAAGCCGGTTTCATTTGTAAAAGCTGAGACGACGGAAGGTAAGGCGGAAAGTGGGCGAACTGATGAAGAGGAGGAAGAATTTAGGCGGAGGAAAATTCAGATGGATAAGGATATTGCTTTGCGTGATGTACGTTCATTGTTTTTTTTTTTTTCTTCATTACTAAATGCCGTTGACCAATCGATGATAGGCCGAGCGAAGGGTAGAAGCTCGTGAAAGGGCACGGCTCGACGCCCTCTCCCGCGAAATGAACTACCGTCAGACCCAAAAAGATCTCATTGCCCGCTCACGTGCCCGGCAAGAAGAGTTATACGCCCGTTACGACGACGATGACTATATTGAGCGATCCGAGCGTGAGCGAGATCGACGAGATAGACCTGATAGGGAAAGGGATGTTCGCGAGCTGTTCTACGTTGATCGCGCCCAGTGGCGAGCGAGAAGACAGAAATTTAGACAGAACGAATATCAAGCGGATCTGCGGGATCGTCAGCACGAAGAAGACGAGCGTCAAGCCCTCGAGCGCGAGTCGGAAGAGTTCTTGAAGAAGCAGATGGCTGAACTCGCTGCTCTTGAGCAATCCCAGCGTGCTAAAGGTCTCCTCACTGAGGATGCTGCACCTATCAAGCTCGCAATCAATCCTTCTACCCTTCCAGCTCCTCCCCCGAAGGAAGAGAAGAAACATGTTATTGCGCCCAGGCCTGGGGTTCAGTTTGAGGGTGAAGATGATGATGAGGAAAGTGGTAGGAAGAAAAAGGGAACATTTGTGAGGTTGGATGAAGAAGAGGAAGGTGATGGGTTAAGTGAGGCTGAGAAGAGGGCACGAAGGAATGCCAGGTTGTTGGATGTAAAGAAGGGGGTTCCCAGTGACAGGAGAAGTATCTGGAAGTTCCCCGTTGAATGGGCTGCTGTTGGTGAAGTGCGTTCTCGACAGGTACATGTTCGAGGAACCAGCTGATATTTTTATCCGGAAAACAGACTCTAGTACAAAACAAGATCAAACCGTTCGTCCACCAAAAGATCAAAAACTTCCTTGGCGAGTTGGATGAAGATCTCGCAGACTTCGTCCTTGAGCATCTTCGTGATCGCAAGGGCGCTAATGACCTTGTTGACGGCCTTGAGCCTGTAAGCCCCCCCCTACTTGCACGGCCATTTGATTGAAATTTCTGTACTAATTTGTCATCATTTCAGATCTTGGCTGAAGACGCAGAATCCTTCGTCCTTCAATTATGGCGCCAACTTATTTTCGAAAGTCTGGCATTCAGGGAGGGTATTGACACTGGTTCTATGATGATCTAGAAAACATCACTCAAGAGTATGAACCTGTGTGGGAGCTAGGAAGGAGGATGTACGAATGGAATTTGCGAAAGGGATGATGGAAAGTGGATTAAGGGTATGTCAATGCATGACTTGAAAAAGGAATTTTGATTACGATTTCACATTGAGGAGCGCCTAACGAACAAATTGAGCATGGTCATACAGGATGAGCGATTGCGGATTGATCTTGGGACAAGGTCGTTAACAAAGACGGGCGAGTACATCCCTCTTCCTATACCTCTGTCTGGCCTGGCATGTGTGAAGGGAAGCCTTGAAATGATACATTGTTTTTGTCCCAGCTCAGATTTTTATGCTCAGAAAAGATCCTTATGGCGTCGTGAACAGTTCATTGAGACTGTAAGTGGTCTTGCTGTCTGAGAAGCGTCGTATGTCAACCAATGGGCCGATTTCTTCGATATGTATTTTCATAATCATTCCATTACATTCATGTATTTATATTCCTTCTTGATCTTTACTAGGTCACCTCAACAAGCTCATTTACCCACATCAACCTCGAGAAAGCAACGTAAAGGTACCTGAACCAGACAAGTTGCGAATTATGCGCCATCATTGCCTTCAGACCGGTGGCCCATCCTCTCAAATCATTGATCATCACATGTGCTTGCGTCTCTTTAACATTTTCAGCCCCAAAGAAGGTGTTGAAGCTAGGGAAGAGGAACTGGAATGCTCGCTGGAACTGCGGGGAGAAGAAGATGGTTCGAAGGTGAAGGTAAACGATGTATAGAGGGCCGGTGAACTTGGGCAAGGTGTCAGGAGATTGAAGGGCTAGTACCCGGGGACGGCGCTCGGCCGGAATAAGGGCGAGTGAAGATGGAAGGGTAACGTGATTGGGATGAGAGGTGATACCTTTCGGGTCGAATGTGACAACCTGCAGATTCCACGTCAGTCAGGGGTTCAGTGGACGGTCCATTGAACGGTAAATTATCGGAATACTTACGATATCCACAGGATTAGAGAAAAGGCTATCTTGGATGATCGTGGAGACGAGTGTGGTATTCCATTTGGTTGTCAAACCATCTGGGAGATCACTAAAAACCGTCAGTAATGACCACCCTACTAGATGGAGTAACATACGGATGATCAGTAATTTCAAGGTTTTCTGCGGGAATACCCAGTGCTTCATAGCTCTTGACGAACTCTCCTTTTCTTTTTTGCCCTAGTCCTTCCGAATTTCCTGCACAAAAGTGCTTTAGCTTTCACCAGGGTCCAAGAATGAAACTTGCCAGTGGAGAGACATAATCCCCTCACATTCCATCCTGCACCCATCAGGCCCAGGATAGTAGGGCTGAAGAACATGACTTCGTCATCTGGGTGCGCAGTAACTATGAGTGCTGAAGGCTTGTCGCCCAAAGGAGCAATCGACTCCGGAGTGAGAAGGTTAAGGTCTTGAGGTTGTGCTATCGGTGTCAGACTAAAGAGGAGGCGAAAGAGAGGAAAAATGACGGCGAAAAGGAATGGGAATGCGGAAGGACGAGGTTGGCCTGGGCCTTGAGCTGGGGGCATCTTAATAGTATAGGAATGCAGACGATACTTGCATTGCTGACTTCATTTGGAATTCATATGCGGACCGACATGATGTCGGCGTGCGTGGTCAGCCATGAATAGGAATGATGACGTCTGAAGATTAGATATGCATGGGTTAGCATCGGCCAACTGCCGTGACCTTCTCGCCCTATCGCCATCAAGATCCCATTTCCATCTCCTTTCTCCTCACCCTTTATATCTAAACGCCTCACGAATCAGCAGTCATGTCCGGAACAGGACCCAGAGAGGCTATCTTGTAAGTGTATGGAAAGGCATCTGGACGTGAGCTCACACTACCATAGCCCGACTCGTATGAACCTGACACTCACGAAAGGTCGTCTCAAGGGAGCTCAGACAGGCCATTCCCTACTTGCCAAGAAGCGTGATGCTCTCACGACGCGATTTCGTCAAATATTGAGGAAGGTCGATGAGGTGCGTCAACAGTATTTTCGAGTGACCATCGGAAGTTGATGGTATGACATGCAGGCCAAACGCTTGATGGGTCGAGTCCTCCAACTGGCCTCCTTCTCCCTCGCAGAAGTTACTTATGCAGCCGGAGATATCGGATATCAAGTGCAGGAATCAGTACGAAAAGCCAACTATACCGTACAGGCTAGACAGGAAAACGTCAGCGGTGTTGTGTTACCTGCTTTTGAAGGTGTAAGGAGTAATGACGCCAGTGGTAAGTTGATTGTTCGCTCAAGACCATTTGGCCAGAATGCATGCATGTTGACGTCAGTATGAAGATTTCAACCTCACAGGTCTTAGTAGAGGTGGACAACAGATTCAAAAGTCAAGAGATACGTATATTAAAGCAGTTGGCACTCTGGTTGAACTGGCGTCTCTACAGGTGAGACATCAGCGACTTTTACACCCATTTGAGTCGCAGAGAAGCTGATCAGTCCATTTAGACTGCATTCACAATCCTCGATGAAGTCATCCGAGCTACCAACAGACGTGTAAATGCCATCGAACACGTTGTCATTCCCCGTCTCGAAAACACCATCAAGTACATCAACTCTGAGCTCGACGAGATGGACCGTGAAGAGTTTTTCAGGCTGAAGAAGGTGCAAGGCAAGAAGAAGAGAGATGCTGCAAATGCGGAACAGTCGAGAGAGAACGAGAACAAGGCTTTTGAAGCTACTGGTGGAGAATTGCACAGAGATGAAGGCATTGGAGGTGGTGTGGCTGGTGGTGCGGATATGCTGGATGAAGGAAAGGATGAGGATGTTATTTTCTAGGTGAGCTGGTTTCGGTGGTCAGTTGACATCGAGACTGTTGCTGACACATTGGAGCCACAGATGTATCACATGTATGAACGCTTTGAATTGGAATGTGCAGACCATAAATGATACTGCGCCTTCTGTGGAGATCGAGACAGAAATGTGACAAAAGAAATCCATTCACTCGATTTATCAACTAGAGAAAGTGCCCATGCATGAACGGGCTTGATTATTACATCAGTTTTAAGTTGATGAATACAAATAAAGCATGAAATAATAATAAAAGCATTCCGGAGACATTTGGCCGGTCAGTTGATAGGCGCCTCGTGGCTGAAGCTCAGGGACGCGCGCCTAACATCAATCCATCCGGCGACTTAGTGCGATCTAATAATAATGGTTTCTTATAAACCCAAAGCTCTGCTGTTGTTGCTGGGTAGCTATTATCCCGTGACTTGTTCCCCCATAGTGATCACATTTAAAGCGAAGTAGACCCAGAGAAGAATAAGAAAGCCTCTCCGTCGGGATTCGCGCCATCGTTGTTGGAGATCTAAGCTTGCTTAGACGTCACTTCGCGGCGCGGAGATATCTGATATGACGGACATCTCTGTATGATTAAGTGCAGAGGGCGTCTCAACAACATCAGAGCAGCACCTGCACTGGCAGACAATGTACATCATGCAGCATCCACGTACGGAGCTGCCACAGCCCACACCCAGTATTACGTACAGATAGCACAATCTCGTACTATTATTATCAACTGCTGCAGGTCTCAAGTCAGGTGTAACAAGGTGTAATTAGTGGAGGCAGGCACGCTAGGCACTTGCTGGTGTAAGTTGGACTCTAGGCTCGCTCTTCGTCCGTCTTCAATCACTTGCCTTACGCCGCCCCCTCTTTCTTCCGTTACTACCATTCACTTCCTCCATCCTACGTATCATTCCTTATGCCGTGTCAATAGCACCCGTGAGTCCATCACCCAATGTTCCCCTTTCATCCTTCATACTCACCACCTGCTGCGCATCAGAACGGCATATCCCGTGCTTCGTGCTCCACTCAACACCCAGCTTGACCTTTTGTACGCCATCCTGACACCGAGACTGCAGTGTGGTATCTCAGTAGGCAACCTTAAATTATCATCCGTTCGTCCAAGCTGGGTGGCAAGAGCCGCGATAGACTTGTAACTTGCGACGCCTCTTGTAACCTGCGGACTCCAGTGTCCCATCACCTTCATCTTCTATCTGCGGCTACAGGTACCAACATCATACTATGTCGAACGGCGTGTTCTTTCTGGATGAGGAGAGAGAACGTGACACTCTTAGTGATCCTTCTCCGACTCTCTCACCATCCAATCCCACAGAAGATGCAAAGTCTACACAACCTCTTCCGTCCCTTCAAGTACCTCAAACCACTCTTGCTGCGCCTATCCCTACTCTTGGAGGGCAGCCTTTACCGCAACATCGAAAACATCCTGCGCCGTTTGCAGCGACGCCGTCGTTTCCTTCTCCATTGGCAAGAGCAGTAACAGTGCCGTCACATTCAGATGAATCATCGTCTTCTACACATTCATCGCCTACCCAGTCTGATGAGGAATGGGAAGGTCGTCGGAATAGTGGTCAGCGTTCGCCGAGTGAAATGTCTGGTTCGGGAACGCCGAGACGGTGGGCGGAGGGTGTACATGAATCACACCAACGGTCGCCGTCTTTATCCCGTGCCGGCAGCCCTACCTCCCGCCCACCGAGTCCGACAACAGCAGGCACGAATACTCGACCTCAACCCCTTACTCCCGGTGCTTTGCTCATGCGAAGTAGGCGCTCAGGAAGTACATCCCGACACTCCCCACCGCGGATTGCAAAGAAAGAACCCACAACAGGTCAGAGTATGCCGCGGTTTGTCGATACCTTTAGTCGCGTGCAAACTGGGGATATTAGTTCTGTGCATTCTCAAAGCGGTTCCAGTGGTTCTGGGCATGACCAATCGAGCCCTTCCAAGTCAGAGTCAGTGAGCGATGGTAGACCTGTCGCTATTCCATCTGCCCAAGATTCTTCAAAGGAAGCGGATTCATTGGGTCTCGGTTGGGGAACATGGGAGTCATCAGGTTCGGGATCGTCCTTTGGAAGTGGAGCGGGTAATTTGAGGGACAAAGGAAAGTCCAGAGGAGACCTGAGGGATATTGGACCACCGAGCCCGAGGCGAGAAAGGGACCGGACGAGTAGTGTCAGGTAAGTCATAAGGAACGAACTTTGTTGAAAAACAGTTATTGACAATCAGATATGCTAGCATCAGTCCAGCAAAGCAAAGGCGACCATCAGAATTCCTTAACCCTGCATCAGAAGCTCGCAAGATGCCTATCAGCAATGGCCGACCTTCTTTCAGCGGTCCGGGCGTGGCCCATTTGTCGACATCCGCGTCAATGGTCTCACCTCTCAATCCTTTACCATCGCCATGGACAACTGCTTCTGATACTTCCGTCTCTGCATTCAGTCCTTCTGCCAGTTCGACGAGCGAATCAGCATTGACCAGCGGTTCATCAAATGCTGGAGGAGCTATCAAGTTAAACAGAGTGCCGACGAGCGTAAGGATGGCGGCGGACCTGTTGAGGAATGCGAATACAGCTAGTCCAGTCCCCATCTCCGGTAGCACCCCTCCCGAACATCTGTCGCCAGGAAATGAAGGCCTCGTCAAAGAGCAAATCGATCAGGCAATCATGCCTCCGCCTCAACCTCCCGCTCCTTCAGGCCAATATATGGAAGATGTTCGACCCGGTCCTACACCGATGACGACGGCTACACCGGCACCTAGTACTGAATCTCATATCCCCTTGGCTGTTGGTCGCTCTCCGTCGACCCCATTCAAAACACCCATGGTGCCACTTTTACCTCGACCAAAACCGTCACTACCTCGTGAATCGCCAGCATTATCAAGTAATGATAATGTTCAAACGCCGATGGAATCAGCAAAGGTGCACAAGTATCGGACTTCTCTTTATGAGCCTGTTAAATCCTCGAATTTATTATCTGAGTCTCCGTCCGAAAGCACATCTGGCGGTGAGAATGGTTCCCCAGCAAAATCAGATTCTGCATCAGTCGCAACTTCTCCCTCGCGATTCGGTCTGGGCTTGAGCATACCTTCAGGTAGCAGCACAGCGCCATTTCTCTCGCCTGTGCCGCAGTCTACAACTACCGAAAAACCAGGAATTGCTCAATTGAGTCGTTTGAAAGGTGCTGCTGGCGAGAAGCGTGGGATGGCTGGAGATCTGGCTGGGATTAACGGGATGGGAGATGCGGCAAGTCATGCGACAATGATTATGCAGAGTCGGCAGGCGAAAATTCAACGATGGGGTGTCGGTTCGAATGTACGTCTTCGGCTATGCCAGTTTATCAAATATGCTAATTAATGTGGTGATAGCAGAGAGGAGGCTTCGCTCCACCCCCCTTCGGCCGCTCAGCAAGCGCTGGTTCCCCTGCAATGCTAGCCGCCCGTCGAGCCGATCGTCAATCAGAATGGGGTCAGCTGGTCAGCGGTGGAACTGCGGCTTCTTCGCCTGGAGAAGATATCCCGGCTACAAGCTCACTCGACGCTTTCTCATGTGCAATCTCAGGTACCCTTGGACCATCAACATCCATGCCTTCCACCCAAACTCCAAATCCTTCTTTGCTCGGTTTAAGTTCACATGGCGTTGAAGATAACGAGTTGAGAGAAACAGCCGGATCCAGTACGAAGCACCAGTCTAACGCCGGAGCAGCAGGTGTGGGTGACATTGAGTGGGTAGACTGGATGGACTGTTATAAAGGTTACAAGGAAATGAAGATTAAGGCAGAGGCGGAAGCTATGAGGGCAAAGACGCCAAAGGCGAGTGATAATCCGATTTTTGAAACGAAGCAACTCGGATATGAACACGCGACAAGGCCATCATTGCAGGAGGAGAGGAGACCTGCAGAAAGAGCCCATGCTCGAAGATTTTCAGATCAGGAAGTGACCATTTCATCACAAAAAAGTGGGGAGAAAATTCCAATGACGTTGACTTTGACGCCGACGGTATCAAGGGATAGTCAGGGAGGTTCGTTACACGGCTCCATGAAAAGGCAAAGCTTGTCTTTCAAAAATCTTATTGCTGTTGAGCCAAGGATGTCGCCCACGCAACGGAGGTCTAGTTTCTTTGAGAGGCAGAGACAATCTTCAGGGAGCTCAACCAAGACAGATCATTCATATGTCCTTGGCTCAGGTTCAGGGTCTGGCACAGGTCTCATGAAGAAGAAAAATCTGGTATCGAAGATGGAAGGTTGGTGGAATGCTGTTAAAAGCAACTTTGTTCCTGAGCATCCTCCTGGACGACCGGGTGGTGAAAGAACTCAAGGAAGAGTCAACCGTTTGCCAAAGCGAAGTGGCAGTATACCTTCCATCACCCAGCCGGAATCTGCATATCTTGCACCAGAACCAGCAGCCCTTCGTGGCTCCCCCAATCTACCATTACGTCAAGTTATTTCACACAACGAGCTTCGACAACGTTCGCAGAGAGACGACCATTATGAGACCGCTAGTGTCTTGGACTCCACTCCCGCCGACACGGCTCGTCTTTCCAGAAATTCATCCACTGAAACTGCAATGCCGATTCCGCAGCACATGCTAGTCCCCCCGCCACCACCCGTTAGACATGCCTCTACTGTTACTGAAGTAACGGAGGAACCTTCCAATCCGCCCAGTAGGCAGGAGCCCCCAATTCATACCTCTCTCGAAGCTCGACGACGGCAGCCCAACCTCAGGCTTGAGCTTGAGCCTCACACCCTCGCACAGCCCAGTCCCCATAGTAGCAACTCGTCTAGCAGTCAGCCGCGTATGGTTCCCCTCGGTATGCCTTTACGACTTAGCGAATCTTCCTTGAAATCCTCGCTTTATGGCCAATCGCTTGGACCAGGTTTAACTCCCGGCGCTCCTAGATGGGATCAAACACCGTCGCCCGTGCATACTTTTAGTCAGCATCATGTTGAGGATAAGGAGGATAAGCCTGTGGCGCCCGGTGCAGAATTGACTGTGGGATCTGTACGAAATCATATTCGACGTAGATTGAACGGCGCAAAAGAAGCTTGTGATGCGTCACTGAGGCGAACGGTAAACTCCATAACAAAATTTGTTGAGCAGGAAAGACAAGACGTTGGTAGGCAAGAGGAAGTGCCTGTGGATTACTTTGAAACGTTGAATCTGAATGACTCTGCGGTTTTTGATGGGGAAGACACAGGAAGTGAGGCGGCATATGAGAACGATGGGCCAAGGTCACGGGCAGGTCAGTCTTTCATTTTCGATTACTGGATAGAAAACACAGCTTACAATCGAAAAGTATCTGTTTCTTGGTCTCGAGGTCCAAGCAGGCGTCCCTCTGTCTCCTTGCACGCGATTAGTCCCAAAGCTCGAACTTCAGCCCTTGCTACTAGCCCTAGCCGAATCGTTTCCCGACGAAGGCCGAGTGCAGTGCCCCCACGAACTTTTGGCCCTACAGGACGCAACGTCCCGATACCAAAAGATCGTACTCAGTCTGGCGCAAGCTCCAGATCGACTTCACGCTCACATTCACCCATGCCAGGGCGACACATCTCCCTGCAAGTTGACACTACAGATGAAGATCGGCATTTCTTGCAAGCCTTGCAAGACTTGATCGTGCTGGCCACTGAAGTGGTTGATTCCAGTGTTCACACCCTCAAATCTGGTCTAAGTTCATGTGCCACCATCATCCAGCGTATCCAAAAGATAGGTGCTAAATGGGATGAACACCCTGACTGGCCAGGACGAGAATGGTATGTTGAGATTCTCCTGGCTGTTGCCAATCTCGGCCGTGTTTTAGACTGGTGGGAGGCTGAAAAGGGCTTCTGGAACTTTGATGCCGAAACCGAGAATGACCAGCTGTTGTTCGTGTTGAAGCCGAGAGAGGAACAAAGATTTGATCAAGAATTCCGGGCTGCCTTGAGTGAGCCAAGGTATTCGCCCCTGTCTACTGCTGTATCCGTCGCAGGTGACCTGCCCTCGGCGTTAAGCCTGGACGCAACTTCACCAGATGTGCCCAGTCCACAGACTACAAAGTCAGAAGGTAAATTTTGTTATCCCCCTACATCGTTCATGGCTGATACGTCTTCAGAACCTGGCAAGGGCTTATCACCCAAAGCTCTGGCTATCGATGATTTGAAGTTCCTTGCTGAACATGCTAAGAGTGTGAATATTGTGATGGAACTTAGTTTGCAGGGTGAGATAGTAGAGTACGTCAACGATGCGGTGTTGGAGGTCCTAGGGTGAGTTCTAACAACTTTACTTTTCGTTGGAATTTGCTTTGACACACCTATCACAGGCAAGTCCCAGAAGAAGTGATAGATCATCCCATTACAGACTTGCTCGCTCCTGGTGACGCATCGGTATTTTCCGAGGCTACCCATCAGCTCATTGAGGATGATAATAACACAGTTCAATGCCGATTCCGATTTGAAGTTCATGATCTTGCCCAAGGTGAAAATGATGAGCGTCAACCGGGCCCGGTATACATCGAGCTTGAGGGCGTCGGCATGTTGATGCGTGAGAATAATGAACCATCGCACACAATGTGGGTGATGAAGCCCGTTGCCGCAACTCAGGTGGAAGCTATCACCGATGCAGTCTTCCCGCGCGATGGTCACATCTCAACAGAGGGAATTCTTTGTCGAATTTGCGAAAGAGAAATCGTCGCTTGGTTCTTCGAAAAGCACAATGAAACCTGCGATGCTCTTCATCGATTGGAAGCTGAGATTGCTGAGTGCGATGATTGTTTGCACGAACTTCGCCAGACCGTTGTCGATCTGGAATCTGAAGTCGACACTGCTGCTCCCAATAATCCGGCGCAATATCAGGGCGTGTTGTTCTTCACTCTGCCCGAATCGGTTGCAGGTAATGATGAGAAAGCCGCCACTCAATACCCTCAAGGGATAGAAGTTCGCAAGATTGCTCATGAACACTTGCAGGATGTTCTCCATATACTAAGTACCGCCCGCCAGATAGAGACGCCCTACGTGCGCGAGGAAGAAGCAGATCTTCCATCCAGTGTCCAGAACTATCTGTCAGAAGAGTCTGAAGATCGGCTGTTGAAGATCATGAGGTGGCAACGCCCTCAGACTAGTGAATTTGCTCTTAACCTCCTCTTCACTCATGTCGAAGAACAGTTGAAAAGAAAGCACAAGGCCGTGGCGAGGATGCAGAGTACCATCAGGTATTCCGAGAAGACAAGACATGAGTGGGAAGATAAGGTTAATGAGATGTTGGCGGAACAAGAGGATGGTAGCGGCACGGAGAGTGAATTGGGTTCGGGCGGCAGTGAAGTTGATAAGTCTCCCTCTGAGGTTCACGCAACCCTCCCACTCGAAAATCCAGAGTCTTCTCCACCCGGTCCAAGGAAAATAGCTCCTTTGGCCAGGTTGCCCATCACGCAAGCACACCCCCATCGACAGCCTCCAGCCCTTGAGGAATTATCAGATCCATCAAGTACTGCTCCTACCCCTGCGGCCCCTCAAATGATCACTACTGAGCCTGCGCCTCCAGCACTGACGTCCGCTTCCTCGGAGCCTACAGTCCCCATTCTGGCACCCAAAGTCAGGAAAGCTCCCTCTCAAGTCGGATCTAAAGTGCACAGTCCAGATGTACCACCTCCTGCGCCATCTAGCCGAGTAACGCCATCTAAAATCGGTTCAGTAAAACCCGAATCTAGGACATCTTCACCTTTATTAATGCCATACGGGGGCGATAGACACCATCGTCGTCGCATCTCAGGCTCTCAAGGAATGCGCGACGCGCCTCTTTCACCTAGAATCCCGTCCGCTGCTCTCCGATCAAGCGTTGCCCAAACCACTATTGATGACTTTAAGATATTGAAGCCTATCAGTCGAGGTGCGTTTGGCTCTGTTTATCTCGCGAAAAAGGTTGCAACAGGTGATTACTTTGCGATCAAGGCTTTGAAGAAGTCAGACATGATTTCAAAGAATCAAATCACCAATGTAAAGGCTGAACGAACAATTTTAATGAATCAGGCCAGCTCACCGTATGTCGCGAAACTTTTCTTTTCTTTCCAGTCCAAGGAATATCTCTATCTTGTGATGGAGTATTTAAATGGTGGTGATTGTGCGTCGTTAGTCAAAACGTTGGGTGGTTTAAGTGAAGATTGGGCAAGAAATTACACCGCAGAAGTCGTGCTGGGTCTGGAGTATCTGCATAAGAGGAATATTGTTCATCGGTAAGTTTTATCTCCTTGTTTTGTACGCTGCTAAATTCCAGGTTTACAGAGATATAAAACCCGATAACCTCCTTATTGACGCCCGAGGTCATTTAAAGTTGACCGATTTTGGTCTGTCCCGAATCGGTTTGTTGAATCGTCAGGTTGGTGGTCCAAGGCCTGCATACCTTCGAGGTATTTCACTTCGAGGTTCTGGTCAGCATCGCCTGTCAATGACTCGAACGATGTCGAACTCGTCATCAATTGATTCAAACATGCTTTCACCAGAGATCACCTCGGGTCAGTCTTTGCCAAACGTGTCCCAGTCTTACTTCTCGCAAATGCGACCATCTGGGCCGGAGGATGAGTCAAGTGGCTCTGAGTCTGCGGGAATCATCCCCAAGCACGTGCGTCAAATGGCCACTAAACTTTCCTCCGAACTTGGCACTCCTTCTGTCAATGGCAAAGAACCCCCAAAGTTCGTTGGAACACCAGATTATCTTGCACCAGAAAGTATACTGGGTATTGGTCAAGATGATGCGGCAGTTGATTGGTGGGCGTTGGGAGTAGTTCTGTACGAGTTTCTCTACGGCTTCCCACCCTTCCACGCGGAGACCCCGGAGAAGGTATTCGACAACGTCGTTTCAAGGAGAATTGACTGGCACGAGGATGAGGTTGGCATCTCTCTCGAAGCTCGTGATCTGATCAACCGGCTTCTATGTTCAGACCCTCAGAAGCGACTAGGAGCCAACGGTGCAGAGGAAGTCAAGAATCACCCTTTTTTCGCACCTATCAATTGGGACACCATCGCCACTTCTGAAGCAAGCTTTGTGCCTGACGTCGCTGATCCTGAATCTACCGATTACTTCGACTCCCGAGGTGCGACTGTAGGCTTCCATGATGGTGACGGCACATTACAAGTATCGAAGCAGGCAGCAACTGACCCCAGTGCAAAGATAAACCCTGGTGCCGCCGCTATGTCTCCAAATACGGCAGGCGAAATGGAAGCCATCACCAATGACATGGCCGAACAAAGTGATTTTGGCGCCTTCAACTATAAAAATCTACCAATTTTGAAGCAAGCCAACGACGATGTCATTCGAAAGTTGAGGACAGATTCTATGGCTCCTCGCAGCCAAGCATTAGAGGGTGCTCCTTCCCTGAGCAAAGGAAAACAAAGAAGATTATCCGTACAGGTGCAGAGCAAGTCTACCCGAAGGGTATCTGATCCCAATCAGGCTCCATACACTCCTTCTCCTTCAACATCCACATCCTCGGCTGTCTCCACTCCATCCCGAAGCAACATGCAGCCACCTTCTGCTTCGACTCCACACCACCCCAGGCGTTTGTCCGAGCTTGGTGCTCTCGACCGAGTCAGATCGAGTGATGAGGCGGACGGACCACGAAAGGCTCAGTCACAGGCTCGATTGCGAGGTGATTCAGGGTCAAGCGTCGGTAGCAATAGCACAGAATTGACAAAACAGCGCCGCCATGCCTCCTTGCAACTAGATTTCGCTGCCTCAGAGCCTTCTGGGGGTTTAGCAGAAAATAAGCATTTTGTGGGGTCGAACGTCCATAGCAGAGGATTGGATGTGTTGGTTGCAGAGGATAATCCTATATCACAAAAAGTAAGCCCATTAGAATACTACATCACCTGTAACGCATGTTAACAGACTTCTTCGCTATAGATTCTTGAAACTCTGCTTACTCGAGTGGGATGTCGATGTATCTGTGTGGATGATGGACCCTCAGCTTTGGCGGCGATTATGGGCAGCATACGTGAGTAGCGCAAAGCCTTGCTGCTCGATGTCTTTTATATGCTGACGGAGCCATCTAGGATTCGATGTCATTATCTGTGATATTCATATGCCGGTCGTAAATGGAGAGCAAGTTGCTCGAATGATCAGGTCGACCAACAATCATAACCAGCTTACACCAAGTGAGTTGATGATTTCCAGCTTTTGCATGTAATTCAGCTAACAAAAATCCCTCAGTCATTGCTGCAACTTCGTATGAGCAATATATCAATGAGGAGGGGACCTTATTCTCTGCAGTATTGGCCAAGCCTGTCACGAAGGCAGACCTCATCAGATGTTTGGCCAAGCTCGGGTTTGTAATCAGTGCCGGTGCCAATGATGTCGCGTCAATGCCGACACCGGCTCCTGCGGTTCAATCGTAAAACGGTATCTCCCTACCGACATGTTTTTTATGATGATATTCTTAATGTCCAAGCACGAATTGTAGTTTTATTTTCTCTACTTCTCTTTCTCTGATATCAATTTATACACTGCACTTTGATTACCATGACAGCCAGCACGTTTCAAAAATTGTAATATTCCGGCTTTCTTGTAGTTGTTGTCATGTTTCATGCATACCGATTTTATCATGCACAAACAAAAAGGAGAGTTACATACAAGTCTAAAAATAAACAATATTGAAGATACTGAAGATGCCAATATTACCGCCCAAGAATCACGGGCTCATAGGCTTTACGATACCACATCAGGCGAATTTGTCCCCTTTGGATAACCCAACCAGGCCGCTCGAACTGCTAGACATTGTGCTACTCCTTTGCGGCACCGGCCCGGGTCTCCCTCCGCTCCCTCCGCCGAAAGCGCCACCGCCAACACTATAACCCATACTTTCTCCTATACTGGAATTCGAACTTCCTCCATTGCGTCTGATAACAGAGAAATTAGCAGCTCCACCACCTCTTGAACCGACACCTCGATTATAGGTGCTTTCGTTTCGCAGATAGGCTTCAAATTGCTGAAGGCGGTTACCATCCCTCCTGTATGAAGAGTAGGTAACCTACAAAAAGCCAGTCAGATCGACACGGGAAAGAGAGCTGCTGACATAATAGGTACTTACGAGGTCATCATCCTCGGCAGACATCTGCTCCATCTTTTTGGTATACCTAACGTTACGCTTGATATTGAAGATTGAATCCTTCATAGTTTCGTCTTCGTCAATTTCTGGATGAATGGCAGTTGCGCGAGAACGTCCAGAGATGTGATGGTTCAAACCCAAGCCCAGTTCGGCATCCATCTCTCGGTCCATGGTTTCCATGTCCCTCTAGTGGTAATTTTTCATCAGTTCTGTCCGTGTGTCTAGAAAAGGAAGGCGTAAATCTGACCTGGGCATTCATTTTTGCAACCTTCTGGAGTCGCATTCTTCTGTCGCCGTATGATAATCTCTCGACAGGCTCAGATTCCGGCGAGAGACGCTCAACACCGCCAAGCACAGATGGATGATATTCTTCTTCCCCAACGTCAGACTGATCAGAGTCCAGATCCCTGTGATATTCCTGCTCGAAGACATTGATCTCGCCATCTATTGGCAATCAGCAAACATTCCAAAAATGACCGGATACGCTACCCCACCTAGTAAACCCTCTGCTCTACCCAACTCTCTCCTCTTTCGCTCCTTTCTAGAGAGCTTCTTCAATCTCACGCCCTCATCATCACTATCATCGTCGTAGAAGTCCTGCCCTTTTCTCTTCTTCCTATGTTCACCCTCAGTAATCTTCCTCGCCTCCTCGAGCCTTCTTGCGTCATCCTCGTCTTCAATCTCCTTTCTCTTCTGTGCAGCCAACTCGTCCTGACGGGCTTTCTCCTCTGCAGAAACGGCGGCGTCGTCGACAAGTCCCTCGAGGAAGCGATCATCCCCTTCATCTCCAGAGTTTTCGTCTTCGCCACCAGTTGTCTTCATCCATCCACCATCATCTTCATCGCTCTCCTCGGCTTCCGCCTCAAGGAATGCAGACTTCTTCTTATCGTTCTTCTTTCTCCCGGCTTCGTTGGTAGGCGCGTCAAAGGGATTGGCTGCCAACCTGGCACCAGCATGTAAGACATCAAAGGCATTTTGTTGTTCCTCGGAAACTTGTGTTGGCTCGAGTTCATCGGCGCTGGCTTCAGGGGAACTTTCTCGTAAACGGTCGGGCGAATGAGGCGATCCTGAAACCCGTCTCTTAAGTCGAGTCAACTTCTGAGTAGGGCTAAACTGATCAGAAGAGGCCATGCCACCATTACGCCTCGGAGAAGTTTGCCCCATTGAGCTTGCATATTGAGTGCCATGCTGGGTGAAAGGACTAGGACTGCCGCCGCCAAGGGAGTAGAAAGGATCGTAATCCTCATCAGGCGTCGCCGGCTTGGTTTGGGTAAACAATCTGGAGACAGGACGTTAGTTGAAGACTAGCATTACAGCTGTAAACAGTCAGGCGTACCCTTGTGTGTTCAGATATCGCTTCGCAGGTTCCTCCATTTCCCTCGCCCGCTCCATTGCAGCATCTTCAATAGCAGCAATGACGAGCTGATCATCTCTGAGCGCTTGACTTTCAGAGATTTGGAGAGGTGGGAGCTCCAATTGGGTTGGAAGGAGGCCGACGGGTTTTCGGTTGCGCAACTCTGCGAACGCATCCTCCTATGGCAATCACCGTCAGTAAGGGTCCAAAAGAAAGTATGAATCGCTCTACGTACCCCCTCGCCTGCGTCGTCGATTTGGGTAGCATCGAACAACTGCGACATACCACCCTCACCAAACCCTGCAAGGTCTATATCGATATCATCGGCCAGCGGCGCGAGGTTAGAGATGGCTGCCTCTGCCAGTGGCTCTCGCTGTGTAGGAACTTTAGGAGGTACAGATTCATCCTCGTCATCTGATTCAAGAATCCGTGCCGAGACACGAGGCTTTTTGTTTTTGCGTTTGAGAATAAGCGCTGAATTGTCGTCGTCTTCTTCTTCAGACTGGGATTGATTTCCCTTGTCTCCAGAGCCGTCGGCTGTGGGTCCGTCCTTCATCTGAAGTCCCTCATCTTCTTCAGCTCCCTCCTCTTCACCGCTATACACCAATTCCTGCTCTTCACTTTCATCATCCGGTGCGTACTCCTCATCCTCTTCATCCTCATCTTTGTCTTCATCTTCTTCCTCATCAATCTGCTCCGCCTGCGTTACAAGCCCGTCCACGTCCTGCGTCACTCTCTCGGGCAAAATCCTCCCTTTCCCCCATTGCTCTTCCTTCTTCTTCTTCGTCGTGTTCGCCTGTCGTCTATGCTTATCCAATATGTATGCGTTCAACTTGGCCTGGGAGATGGCGCCGTCCCTACCCTTTTTCTGGCCCACAGGACGGACACCACCGTTAAGGAATTTAGAAGAAGCATGGTTGGGCGTGTGGGCGGCATGATGGATATAGGTTTCAGTCGCTCCTTGGGAATTTGACTGGGGTTTAAGATCGTCCTTCTCAAAAGATGTGACCGATCGGCGAGAGGCAGTAGCACGGATATTGTCCAGAGTTTTGGTACTCGGTTTGACACTACCGCCTGCCGGGCCGCTACGTTCGAGAAGAAGGTCGTGAGAGTCTTGGACGATATCGAGGTCGTCGTCATCGTCTGCTTTCGACCTTGGTTTGTTTCGGAAAGCCGCTTCACGCGCCAATTTTGCCTTAATCTCTTTCAGGTTTCTCACCATCCCAGCTTGCTTCTCCGCAGCTATATCTTTTTTCTCTTCCTTCTCCATGAACGCACCGAAATCTTGGTTTTCGTCCTCTTCTTCCTGCTCATTTGGCTCAGATGTCCCTAGCACACTAAAAGATTGGCTTATTCTCGATCTGAAGGAATCACGTGAAGGGCGAGAGATTGAATTGGGAGTAGGGGAAGAGCTGATGGTGGATGTCTTCATTTGAGTCGAAGGGACATGTACATGGGCAGCAGAGCTTGGGGTGAAGAGCGTGATCGGGTCATTCTCAGAGGAGGGAATAATGGCTGGCCGTGGGGCAGGTGATGCTTCCTTAATCATGGGTCGATGAGGAGGGGGAGAGCTACCTTTCACAGCTTTCCACTTGTTGAGCCAATCACCTAGAGGCGCCAATCTCGCGTTTGGTTTAGGGAGGTGGACAGGGCGTTCTATCAAAACTCAGCAATGCTGCTGAGGCAGGATTATATATTACTTACGGCGCTTTGCAGCATCCATGTCCCTATACATTGTTTCCTTATTCCGCTTGTTGAGACCCTGATTTTCACTGTCAGCGCCGAGCCATACAGTGAAAAGCATCGCAGATACACGCCTTATTATTCGACTTTTCACGTTCATCCCAATCTTTATCATCGGAGAACAGGTCGCTCAGCTCTACTAAGGGATCCTCATGAGTCTGCAAAAATTGTCGCTCTTTCGCTCTCTCTTGTTCTCTCTGTCCATGGGCCTCCTCTTCCTCGTCTTGTTGCGCCAAAAGTGCCCCGATATCCTGATCTTCGCCAGCATCCTTCTTTTTGCCAGAATCTACATCCTTATCAATAGGAGTCTGCTCTGTGAACTCCTGGCTAGAGAAAAGAGGAGGAGACGCGCTTTGACTGGACTCTGAACGCGCTCGACGCTTGGGTGTCTCTTCCTCCTCTTCCTCATCGGACGCGATAACGCTTCGAGATTTTCCTTTTGAAAGTCTTTTTATGATATAAGTCTCCTCCTCGGTCGTCTCTGAGGTCCCCGAAACTTGTAACAATGATTGTGGTTCTGACAATGCCGAACTCGCTTGTGACGAATGGCGCTTGGGTGGGGATGAGGGGGGCATGGAAAATGGAGATGCCTGCGAAGATCCGCCGACGGATACAGTATGGACAGCAGTCACTTTGGCAGTTAAATTTGGTGTGTGGTCTTGTTCCTCGGTGATCAAGGTCGGACCATTTTTACCCCTCAATTCGCCTCTCAATCGTGCCATCTCGCGTGCCAGTTCTTCCGGGTCTTCTCCCAGCCCCGCATCATCACATGGGGCATCTATCTCAGCCAGTTGGTTCCTCCAGTTAGCTGATAGATCTGTCCATCTGTTGACGAGCGTATTATCTCCTGCACAAGACGGCTCGCCAGGTTCAGAAGTGCTAGTAATTGAGGGAAGTTCCACCTTGTCCGATGGCAGAGAGATTTGTTTGGCGCGTCCATATGTACGCTTGGGGACGAGTCGAGGCGGAGAGGGCTCTGAAGGGAGAGTAGGAACTTCCGAAGTGGGCGGCAAAGCTGTAAGAGAGGAGGACGACATGCTGAAATGGGAGTCAGCCGCGTGTCAAGAATCAGTTTGTGAGATCTCACGCTGTAGCTAATTTTAAGACCCTAGATTTGGACTACTACAGAAATACACTCTCTGAGGTATCGCGATCCAAGAATGACGAAAGTAGTATGAGGAAAGAGAAGAAACTCAACTGAAGGATGTTGAAATTGAACGGAGTCCACGACGCGTCGCAAATACCGACATGACCTTTCAAACAACCTTTATAAACGCGGTTAAAAATAAATTAGGAATTATTGTACCTTTAATTAACATCCGAAGTCAGTTATCTATCTGGTCGCCGGCTCGAGTGCCTGCTCGCGTCGAACGACGGAAGAAGCGTCTATACATTTCTCATTGTTGACATTCCATTTCGTCTTCTTATTTTAATAACCAATCATGTCCAGAAGTAACAGCAATACAGAAGATCCTCAAAAGCATCAAGAGGATGATAGTCTTCGCCAAAAGATCCTTGTTCTTGGATGGAGAAAGTGGGTACACTTCTCGTCTACAAATAGACCAACGGCGCTAATCTCTCGATTACTTATAGGGCTGGCAAGACATCATGCATTAAGACTGTGTTCCAACAAGTTCCGGCAGTAGAAGTTCCACACTTTGGCGTGACCCAAAAAATTGAGCAGATTGACTACGAGTATGCTCGGATCAAAAGTTGGAAGATAAGGCCGCGCTAATAAGAATGTACAACCAGCTCGATTGTGCCTTTGCAAATATGGGATACACCATCCAACTTCGAAATTGACCAACTCGAAGTGCCGCTGAGCACATTCTCTACGATTGTCTACGTCTTAGACATGCAAGTAAGTATCAGTCTAGAGATATACTGTTTGGCTTTGTCGCTCACAATGCCTCAGCAAGACGACTCTTACCACGATTCAATCCGGAAATTCGTCCACATTATGGTCCGAGCTTATCTTTCCAACCCCGAGATACGTTTCCACATGTTCATCCACAAAGCTGAGATGCTTTCTGAAGACTACCGTGGTGAGAACTACGCCGAGATCCAACGAACGACGGCAGAGGAAATTGAGGATTTCAGATATGGCGATTTGCAAGCATACGCCCCCAACAACCTTGATCTGGATGATCCCTCGACCATAGGGATGATCATAAACCAGTTGATACCGGAGGTCGTCTATAGCATGACGAGTGCGCATGATGTGTCTCTTAGAGCTGCTTGGAGCAAGGTCATACAAGGAAGTATGGAAATGTTGTCAGCTGTTGAAGCGTTGTTACTGGACTTCTCTTCAGTATGTCCTTTCTCCTTTTACCCGCTTTTCTCCATAGCCAACTTGTCATATAGCACTCTAGCACCGATAACACGTTCTTGTTCGACATGAACTCCAGGGTCATCCTCGCGACTGATAACCGGCACCGAACAGATGAATTAACAGAGCAAGTGACTGAATACCTTTCTTCATTCCTACAGTTCCAGAGTCTCTACAAGGCCATCTCCCAGAGGCCATCCATAGACGAAGAGAACGAAGAGGATGGCGAAGAGGAAAAGGGGGAAGACGGAGATGAAGATGAGGACGATGAAGAAGAGGAAGATGATGAACCGAGAGGATGGTGGGATGACGAAGATCCTGATGCCCCCTGGATGACACAATCAACGAGGTTACTGCCGAGCACCACCCTAGCCATGTGGCAATTCACTCCGTGCGTATTTTCTCAGAAGCCGAGAACCATGGCTGATGTAAACGATTATAAAAGATATCTCGCGTTGGTAGTGTTGTTGCGGACAGAGACATGGCAAGCGCGAAGAGGTACGATTGAATACAACCTTACTTTCTTACGGCAAGGAGTACGCGAGATTTTGTCCGTTGTTTGAACAAAAGTTGGGAAAACAAATTTACATTCAAAACATCGTCACTGTAAATGATCGCCAAGTGATGGTTTTAACTAGCTACGGTACTGTTGCTGATATATCGCTAGAAAATGTATTATAGGACTATAAAATTGACAAATCATGCATACGCATCTACAGTATCTATGAACGAATGATGTTTCACAAAGCTAGTGGGATTACGCTGAAACGCAAATGTATAGTCATGACGGGCAAAAGGTTAACGAAGTGAGCAGCCGTGAATGAAGTTTTTAATTATAGCGCAATGTGAGGTGGCAATCGTTGCATAATATCTACGTACTGATCCTATTGCTGTGACACTTATACTCCCAGCCAAACCTCAATCTCATCCTTCTTCTCTTCTTCCTCAACGCCGTTCCCAACCCCCTCCTCTACTTCGACACTCTTTCTCTCTTTGATATCTTCCATGTTTATAATGACAGATTCAACCTCCACGATGACGTTCAAAGAAGAGGATCGAGGTTCAGCTTGGATCTGACGCTGACGATGCGCAGTAGCCAGCACCTGCTCTGACATCTCGTAGCTCGTCAACCCTTGCCCTCGCGAGAGCATTTGCCTGGCGATACCCTCGACATGTGTCACGGCCCCAGATACACCACTATGGCCGCGATCCTCAGCATTTTCATGACTCTGGCTTTGCATCAACACCCCATTATTCCTGTTATCCTCGTAAGCAGGTAGAGTCATTTCTAGTTCATGGCGAGTGATATCGCTGGGACCAGTCACCACTTCGCGGTGAGTAGGTAAGGCAGGTAGAGATGTACGACACCATTCAGGAAGGAAATCGAGTGGATTGGATGTTGTAGATGATGGGGAAGGTGGGGGACGGAATTGGGTGGAGAAACGATAAATGAGCAGTAAAAGGACGGAGATTGTCCCGATTATACTGAAAAGGAGGTCAATTCAGAGTTTTTCCAGTGATCAAGAGAAAGAGAAAGACATACAAGATGATGAAAACAGCATCAACGAATAGAATCAAAGGATTTAGTTCCTGGTCATCATCCTTCCCATCATTATTAGGCGACTCTTCCCCTACCATTATGTGATTCTGGTGAATGACAAAAACGACCCAGCCAGCTATCAACCCTCCAGATAAAAGAGTCAAAACGACAATGAGAGAAACTAGCCGAGGTTGGGCATTAAGGGTGGGGAGGAAGGGTGGCCTTTGCCATCTGGTTTCTTTTAGGGGCTGAAGTGAGGCTACTTGTGGCCGTTGGGCAGGAGAAGTAAGAGCTGGTATGATGGAAGAGAAAGGGGCTGTATATGGAAAAAATATTTCACTCCTCGAGTCATGGCCAGATTCTGCCCGACCTGTTTGACTTGTTCGGTTTGGGCGATCGTAAACGGTACGCTCTGAATCGGAATCCGAAGTTGGGGCTTCCTGAAAATTGGACGCCATGGTATTACTCTATGATAGCTGTGTCGATAGGCAAGTCGAGGGCCCTTTGGTAAAGTGATGTCGCACTATCTGATCAACAGAGAGCGTACAATACGGCTAAGGGTCGTCACTGTTCGTTATGAATCGTATACGTATACTCAGGTTCGTTACCTTTTTCGTCACCTTCGTTACAATACGGTATGTCGATAAAGAGGACCTGCCTCAGGAAAAGAGAAGTGAGGAAAATGGCTGCCACGGTTCGCTCTGGCAAGTAGATATATATATGTCCATGTGTAGGGCAATGCACGATGTGAGGGTCCTTTCCTAAGACACAGTGGTGCATTGTTTCGTTGGCCTATGCAAGAACAATAAGATACAGATTTGTGTAATTTTGATGAGAGAATTTCAACTGGACTGAATGCCCCTTCGTCTTACCCTTTGAACCCTTTAATGAATGAATTGTTAGTAAATAGACAAAAAGACACGGCTTTATGACCTCCTTTACCCTGTAAAGCGATAAGCGCGGAAATACGCACCTCTTCAGCACGACACCAGTAATGGAGAAGGATGGAGGCAATGTGTCTAAGGAATTGGGGTGGTTAATGTTGCTGTGTGGTTCATACGCGAATGTGTGTGGGGCCTGCTGTATGCTGCGTGGACGATTTGATGATCGCATGGGCGTCCAAGCGCCCTCCTGGAGAGCTTGAGCTTATGGCCGCCAGGAGCCTAAGCATTGACTATACATCCCTCAACTGCGTGATAGACGGTTAGCAGTGTAGAATGAGCAGCAAGGAGCATTCGGGAGCCGGACACAAGAGACGATATTAAAAATTCGTTCGGCAACTTGAGTCTTTGAACGAGGAAATAAAGAGATGATAGAATGCGGCGATTGCCGAATATGGAGCCAAATGTTGTTCTTCATCACTCAATAATAATTCACATCTACGTCGCCAACTTCGTGCCGTCTGGAAAGTCAAAATCCTGCTCTTCGTCATTGACTCGTTTCTTTTTTCTCCATTTCTCAGGCTTTTTAGAAAGAACAACATAAGGATGGCTTCTATAACACCATCAACCATACCCCCCTCCTCTCAAATTGGCATATCCACAAGCGTCACACCAGCGTAAGCCCATTTCGTCGCTCCTCCACCTCCACCACCACTCTTTAGTAATTGACTGCTAATCTTCTCTCACTTTTTTTCTACAGGACGCAGTCATGGGGTCCGTTGGCTATCGATGCTGCGGCACATGGAGCTATCGCATTCTGCCAAATCTACTATGAGGCGTATGATGAACCGTCGAGGCGAGCTGAGGTTGGTTTTGCAGTTTCTTCTTGTATTTGCGAGTAGGGGTATAAATAAAAGCAGACAAAGGGGAATTCTTTGTTGTTATGGTCCTGTCCTCACTTCCCAAATTTCAACAAGCTTTTTGTCATAATCAAAGAAACAGGCAGCTGATAGAGACTGATGAATATAGGAAATCCCAATTCTTTACCTCCCATCCTCCAAGATCATCTGGAATGGTAACCCTATATCTTCCGAACCTACCGCTTTCGCCGAATTTCTTCGTTCTATGCCTCTGAGCAGACATGACCTTCAGACGCTTGACTGTCATCCTGTCGCCTGTATGTCTTTTTATAGGCTCTTAGCCCCTTTTTACGCAAAACTATTGCTGACGTTGACGGCAAATGTATTTGCCACTGTTCTAATTCGTAGCTGAAGAAGGCTCGGCACCATCGTTGATCATAAACGTCACTGGTTCCGTGCTCCATGGTCCCGCAGTACTTCAGTCATCGAACGATAAGCCACAAGAGAGGGATATGCCTAGAAAGTTCCATGAGATGTTCATGTTGAAAGTGATCGGGCAGGAGGAAGGGATGCAGCCGAGGGTGAATAAACTTTTGCTTTCTCACTACATCTGTTGTTTTGGAGTATAGGACTGATGAAGGTTGTTTCAGTATGCTGTGCATAGCTCCAACTTTAGATTTATTGGTTAGGGATCTTGGGACATGCCAAAAAGGGTAAGTGTCTATTTAGCGCCATGAGATTGATAAGTCAAAGCTTATGGATTGCATAGAGAGATAGAACATCCTTGTGCCAAAACAAACCTATTTCGTCCGGTTTTCCTCCGACATTGTTCAAGATTATGATCAGATTCTGCTAAAAGGAAAGATAATTTTTAATCAATCTTTGAAATGCCTCGACATCTGTGATGAGGTCGTATCCTTTTACGAAGAAAATTCGTACATGTATTTCCTACAAATAAACAAACAACGGAGGAGAAATCACATTGGTAAGTTGACTGTTTCCAGTTAAGAATTCCAATGTTGACCAAACTTGCAGCTAGATCGTAGCCGCAATGCATCGTTTTGTTTACAATATTAACCTTCATCGCCGTTGTCCTTAACTTTGCTATTCAGATTGACTCGGTTGGTCGCGTTCTGTATAGCCTTCAATTTAATCATTAGGAGGATCCCCAGTGCCAATCCGTTATCTTTATATTTACGCCTCTGGAGATAACTATCAGCCATGGCGATGACATGTAGAACACACAGAGATATATAAAAGCGCTTTATTGAAAATGAGCGACGGCTTCATTTTACGGTGAAGCAGTCTTGGGCACGAAGGGTCCACCTTACAGCTACGATAAATGAGACGATGGAATGATGTGACGATATGACGGTGTACCCATGAAAGCATCGATTAATGATGTCGGCGACATCAAGCTTTGAGACATCAACGAAGGTTGAGTGAGAGTCCCTCTACTATCATTTGATTTTTTTCCCTCGTCGGGCTCTTCTATGAGATCTTCCATTGCTGAGAATCCCTTTTTTATATTGAGAGTGATTAGGCCTATGTTGGAAGTAATACAAAATGTGGGCCTCTTGAACCTGCCTGACTTCTCGGCACTAGTTTTTTCGGGGAATAACGATTGGACGAGACGCCGATTCAAATGGGTAAAATAATGATGTAGGCAACCGGACTGAAAACAGTTTGGAAGGGAGAGGGAGATAGACCATAAAGGTTAAAGAGTATAAATGGAGGAAGTCGGTTGATATGTTGATAAAAGACTGGAAGTAGGGTGCGGCATCGATGGTCGAGTCAAGAGAAATCAGTCACCAGACAGTATAATAACGGCGACGCGCGTTTGCTAAAAGGTTATTTACGTCCATCGAGCTATGCAAGTCGTGCAGAAGACTACCCAGCCGTACTCTGGTAGGGGTCGTGATCCACCACCGCATCATCGCAATGATGGGATGGATGATGTAAGCATCAGGCCCGAACAACAGGCATAGATCCTTCGTTGACACGTCGTGATCACTGCTTTCTTGATCCTTAATTAGCTTATTACTTAGATTAAGCGGAGTTCCATATTAGAACCGTGGCTGATAGGGCGCGAATATCCAATTATACTTGTGGGATAATGGAGGTTGCAAAATGCCTGGAGCAAGTGTAAGGATCACGGGCGCCCGAAGAAGACGGCCGCGACGCAGTATTCCGACCCGGGCGGACTGTTTCCAGGTGACCAAGGATGCGTGTGCATGGCTTTATGCCAGTAATAAATAATTGCCCCCGGACGATGTTCCTCCAGCGCCCAGCATGCTTCGCAGGTTCTCGTTCCTGGTAAACAGCCCCGCCAGAAGATGCTGTATGACGCTCATAGGCCCCGGATAAAGACAACGGGTGAATAACCGGCACCTATAGAAATAACTTAAAAAGATCGCGCCGCACTTGTCGACTTTGCCCCTTTGCACTGCCATCTGGTATACTTTGGTTATACTCTTGCTTTTCTGTATTCTGCCCTAACCCGCCGCAGCATGCCCCTAGAACCCCTTCCCCCGAATATTGACCTGAACAGACAGGACCATGTACGTCGAATCGCGGACGAAAGAGGATAATCAACTGATGTTGAATCTACAGGAGATCCCTGGAACACGTAAAGACGGACAGAGTGGTATGTGCAGCAAAAGAGTTGTGACGCGTGTCAGTAAACTGATGTTGACATCGTACAGGCGTATTCACAAACTGTATGTCAATCAGAAAACTGCGAGCTTAAGAGCACAGGACGAGAGGGCCTCGTGCAAGCAGCGCTAACGCATCTCCTTTGTTTCAGCCTTCTTTAACAGGTCTATCCTGACGGCTCCTGGCGAGCCGCGTACCCTTTTCCAGCTGTTCGAGGACTGTAGGTCGACATGAATAGAATCCCTCCATTACGCACAACTCATACCAGCCATCTTTAGCTGTTAAAAAAAACCCAGACCATCCTCTCTTTGTCCGCCGAGCCCTTCATCCATCCTCCACACCCCTTGAGCCTGTATGGACCGACACCCTAGTCCCTACATCTTACGCCACAGTCCAGACTAGGCGTAACAACTTTGGATCTGCCCTCCTTGCTCTCGAGCGCGAAGGTCGTCTTCGAAACCCAACTTCCGGGGACATCTCTCCCCCTGAAATCAAACATCCTGGTGTTCCATTCTACGGGGATGAAAATAGGCGAAAGGGCGGAGCAAGAAGAGGCTGGGCCGTAGGTGTTTGGAGTGGTAATAGGGAAGACTGGCAAATTATGGATTTAGCCTGCCATGCTTATGGGCTGGTAGGCGTTAGTCTTTACGAAACCTTGGGTCCGGATGTCGCGAGGTATATGTAGGTCAACACCTCTTTCTTGACAAGCACGGGGTGTGCTCATCAAACAACAGAACCAATCACTGTCCCTTACCTATCATTGTGGCTTCGCAGAATCACCTTCCCTCGCTTCTCAAGATTGCCCCTCTCTGCCCTTCTTTGCGAGTAATCGTTTCTATGGATCCTCTACCTACTTCGGAAAGAGTATTGCTCAACCAGTGGGCGGCTTCGGTTAACGTAGAGTTCTTCACAATGGACGAGCTGGAAGCCAGGGGGGCTCAAGCGCCTTGTAAACCCGGACCAGAAGAGGGGGAAGAGGAGCTTGACCTGAACAGGATTTGTACGATTAGCTATACCAGTGGGACCACTGGTACGTTTATTCTCCTTTTATTTTTATTTTCCTCATCTTTTTTCACTTTTTTGATGGCAAGCATTAACGGATGTTGTGATAATAGGTGATCCGAAGGGAGTAGTGCTTACCACAGAAAACGTCCTTTCTGCAACCATCTCCAATGGAAAGGGTGTCAATCCAGGCTTGATCAACAAATCCTGGATGTTTCTCTCTTTCCTCCCTCTCAGCCACATGTAAGCATCCTCGCATCCTCCTCTTCCCTCTCCCACCTTCCGAAATACCTGCTGGCATACTCAAACTCATCTTGGTAATTAGCTATGAACGGTTCGCCGAGATTGTCGTCATGTATGGCGGTGGTACCATCGGATTCACCAGAGGAGATCCTACAAAACTACTTGAAGATGCTCAGCTTATCAAACCTCATTTCATGGTCGGTGTACCACGTATGTGGAACCGGTAAGTACTAATCCTTAGCATCAGGTGTTTTAAAACAGAAGTGGAGGAGCTAATTGAGAATGGGGAATGGAATAGTATCCACGCAGCTGTAAAGGAGCAGATGAATAGTGGCGGTCTCAAAGGGGCCCTGCTTACTAAAGCAGTTAACACCAAACTCGCAAACTGGAGAGAAACAGGTGAAGTCACTCATCCAATTTATGACGCCCTTGTTTTCCGAAAAGTGAGTAAAGGGAAAAAAATCGCTAGTACGACTCCACTCTCAGAGTCCAGCGTCGTGTGGTTGTAACGACCTCTGTACTGATGATGGTGGCTTTGCAGATAAGGGCCTTGTTGGGCGGTCGATTGGTGTTTATCGGGTCAGGAGCTGCGCCATTGAGGAAGGACGTGCATGAAATGCTCAAGGTTGTCCTGAGCTGTGAAGTTGTCCAAGGAGTGAGTTTCTTTTTTGGCCGAGGATGCTGGGCCCGCTTATGCTAACGATGCTCTCCATAGTTCGGAATGACAGAGGTAAGAATTTTGTATCCAAGATTGGCATGAGCTCGCATATTTACTTTTTCTTCTTATCACAGACTGTTGGCACCTGTTCTGTTGGGTAAGAAATATCATAACTTATGATTAAGTGGGTTGAAACTGATAACTTTTGGGTCAAAGAATTCCTTGGGATGTAGGAGGACCTGGTACTTGCGGTCGTTTACAGCCCTGTAACGACGTCAAACTTGTTGATGTTCCCGACATGGGAGTAAGTTCATCATTTCACCAGGCATAGAAAGATGCTCATGCAGTTTCGCGAATCAGTATACTGCAACAGACCTTCCCAACCCTCGAGGAGAGTACGTTTACAATTCGCTTGCTCACTCTGTTTATCTGTCGACCACAATTCGCTAACTTTTGGCATTGCCCATCAGAGTATGTCTTAAAGGTCTCAACATCAGCCCTGGATATCTCCACAACCCCAAAGCCACCAAGGAATCTATCGATGAAGATGGATGGTTCCATACTGGAGACATTGGTGAGATTGATTCTGCCGGTAGGCTGAAGATTGTGGATCGTCTCAAGAATGTGGTCAAGCTCAGCCAAGGGTAAGTCATTTCGTCTCTTCTCTTTTTATACAATCCTTGCTGACTGGCCAGTGCAGTGAATACGTGGCATTGGAAAAACTCGAAGGGCTCTACGCTCTCGATCCCCTTTTCGCCTCATTCCTTGTCCACGGCGATTCCACTCGCTCGTCCCTTATCGCTATCGCTATCCTCGACCCACAGCAAACATCAAACCTCGTCAGCAAGATACTGAACAAAAATGTGCCGTCGGATGATTTGCCCAGTTTGGAAGAAGCCGCGAAGAGTAAGAAGGTCAGGAAAGCGGTGTTCAAGATTTTAGGTAAGACGGCTAGGCAGAACAAGCTGAATGGGTAAGTCTTTTTCCCCATTCTCGTCCCTTTTTTCCCTGCTTCCTCGTCCTAGGGGGATGCGTTGGAGAGGGAAGAGCTGATAAAGAATGATATAGCTTCGAGATGATCAAGGGTGTACACCTCACTCTCAAGCCATTCCCGGAAGATATCGTTACCCCAACTTTCAAGGTGAAGCGTAACATCGCTGCCAAAATTTACGCAAAGGAGATTGAGGAGGCATATGAACGAGGGGAAGAGGAGGCAGCGGAGGCTTTGAGAGAGGCGAGGCTGTAGGGTCACCGTTAGGAAATTGTTGCAAGCAGGTTAGCACTAACATGTACGACACGATTGTACTGCACAATGAAGAAAGAAACGAACGAAAGCTGGGTAGTATGTTTTGGTCAAAAATGAATCATGTATTACTGCATCTCATCTTCCGCTGCAAGGCTCTGCAAGGATATGCATTCATTAAGGTTTTTCCGCCCCTTTCTTTGGCATGCTTAACCATAGGACGGCAATAAAAAAAAAAACTAGAGAAATATACGCGATGCCATGATGACAGGCGCCAGATGGAATGCTACAAGAGCGCGCAAACGCAATATCACAACTTCTTGTAACCCAAAAAACCAAAATATTTACATCATCTGCGATTCTATTATTGTATTATTGGGAGCATCAACTTAATGTCGTAACATTCTATTGAGTGAATATAACCCCAAGGAGTGATTGGATTATTCCTGTAATGGACAGGAGGTATATTGAAAATATAGAATTCTTTCCCTAAGGTATGAAAGGAACAAGGGATGCGAGTATCAGGAGAATATCTATTCAAACATGAACCCAAAATAGAGAGAACTAAGGAGACAAAAAGGGGTATTCCTTGTTTTATCTTCTCGTGCTTTATTGGAGGTTCGCGCCCTCGAGTCCGGGTGGTATCCTGCCTCCACCATTCCCAGTCACAGCTGCCCTACCGAAATTACCGACCGGCAGTGTACTACCACTAGCTCCTGCCTGAACGCCATCGAATACACCTGCACCCGCACCCTCACCGCCAGTGCCCCCTCCACCGCCGCCGATACTCGAGCTTAAGAAATCAAACGCGTCCCCTTGGAACCCAAACTCATTGAATAAGAATGGCCAATCTACAAATAGATCATCGGGCAATTGGTACGCTGGCTGCTGGGATTCGGGCGGGAAGTTTGATATCGTCAGATGGAAAGGACTTTCAACCAGTGGTTGAGATTGGTTGTGCGGTGTACGGCCTTGGGATTGGTTTTGAGAATGAGAAGGTTGAAGAGGTAGCGGTAAATCGGACAAATTGCCTTGAGGCTGTCCAATAGATGGCGGAGGGACGGGGTGCGAGACCAATGAAGTATCCACAAACCTGGGTGAGAACTGTGGTGGCGTAGAGCGGGAAGAACGAGACGAGCTAGGTGTAATTACTGAAGGCTCACGTCTTTGAAGACTCTCGCCAGCACCAATGTCACCTACACCACCCCCAATACCTCCGAATGGGAGATGCATTGGCCGCGGGACAGAGGATGAACTTGTAGGTAAAATGGTGTTTTGGATGTGAGATGCTGGTGGTTGGGAAAGATGAGGTACGGGTAAAGAGCTGGAGGAAGACGTAGCACTAGGCTTAAGTTGAAACTCCGCATTGGCATTTCCTAGCGGGCTCGGATTATAGACATCCGCGTTGGCGCTCATGGACGGTCTTGAAGTAGTACGAACATTTGATGAATTTGTGCCAGTGCTCATGCCCGAGCTACCTGTACCAGCTACATTGCCCGCAGTTCCCGAAACGGCGCCGATGTTGCCCAAAGGGAAGGGAATGGCGGGTGTTGTAGCTTTAGCATGGTGAGGAGTAGCTAGATGTTGTCTTGTTTGCGCGTCATGAATGGTGGATGCCTATTACACATGCCTTAATATCACATGCCCAAAGAATGTAGGCCAAGATACTCACGATAGTAACCAGCTTGCCATTACTCTCCGTCGCACTGGTCATGTATCTATCAATCCTTTCCACGTGCTCTCTCAACTTAGGGGCAATGCCTCCAGTGGAAGTCAGATGTGACTCAAGTGAGGACAAGAGGTCGGCCATGGAGAGAAGTACGGTGCGAACGTGCAAGTAAGCAGCGGGAGAAAGGGGAGAGTGAATGATGGAAGCAAGTAGATGACCAACGCCAGCAAGATGATGCAGCTATTCCCCAAAGTAAGCAGACTGACTTAGCGGCATATCGTGATGACCTACAAGAGGAGTGCTGATAGCCTGGATGTATGCTCTAGGTACCGTCGCGAACGCATCTAAAAGTTCGCCGGCAATGGAACAGCGTTGTTCGACGGACCATTCGGCCATACCTGCAACAACCATCTTCATGGTCTGCATTGTGACAAGAATGTTTGCGGCTGTCTTTCTTGTCAGCGTCGATGTTTTCGCATCTTTGAAGACTCACCTTGGAAACCATAACGATCTGTTTCAACATCCCCCGTCATCTCACTCGTGGCTCTTAGCTCTGGAGGCAAGGCACGGTACAGTCTCTCCACAAGAAGCAACAAATCGCCTGGCTTCAACTCTGTCCCCGACCCCACTCGACCTTCTGAAAACAAAGCGGCAATCTGATTACCAGCGTCAAAAGTGTGGTTCCTCGCCCTCAACCTCGTAACAGCATGTTCGAGAATACGGTACAAGTCGACAACAAAATTCCATCCTCGCCAGAATGATACGGGATGAGCTGGGTTGACAGATTTTACAATACCTGTAGGGGTTATTTCTTCGTCCGAGTAGACTTCGGCTGGATACAAAACGGTGGACTGTGATTCACGATGACGGATAATAGCTCCCCAAGTTGTCGCGGCGTATACGTCAAGCTGATATGCGAGCCAGAACTACAAAAAGTGTCAGCACGCGTATTAAGCGGACATGATAAATTGGTACTGACCAAGCGACGACGCTCTTGCACCTCAATCTCGTTTAAGTCATTCGGCCATCTCGACTCATTATGGAATCCATCAATAGCACAAAGCGTCATATAGTCGCCGATATGCGCATGAACAGCCGGGATCTGACCATACTGGATGGCCAGAGTCGCCAACAAAGGCTTGGCCCTTTTGTAGTCGAAGTCTGAAGCGGTGGTGATATCTCGAGGGTACGAGGCTACGGCAGCTTGGTAAAAAGTCTCCGATGTAGGAGGCGGTGAGTCGGAGGTTGGGGTGCTAGAATTTGGCGAAGGAACAGCGCCATCACGAAGACGAGCGGAAGCGATGGCGCATACCGACATTGTCAGGGCGTGGAAGGCTGGATACGTGGTGTAAACTCGACGGCGGATATTTGCTGTGAATGTTGGCCAGTGGAACATTGGGTAACTTTCCATTGGTCAGTCGGAAATGTGACGGAAGGTTATTCTGACTTACATTGGGTACACAATAGCGTAGTACGCCTCAACGAGCGTTTCTATTTGTGCGTGAGAGGCCACCTCTCGGTATATCCAGTTATCGCTCGGTAAAGGAAGTGTCCACCTTGTCAGAGCGATGCCTGACGACGACCCATGACTTTCACGCGCTTTCGAAGGCGGAGGCTGCATCAATGATAGCAGCATCTGTCAGTCATATATTCATCAAGGGACTTGTAGAGGACAATAGCTCACACCGCGCCGTTTCATAGGCCTGTTGTAAGTGCATTCTGAACCAAAGTCTGCGCATGGTGCGCATACCGACGGGTTTGAACTGGATGCACACTGCGCGATATCGGACATCCGCCATCAGTCAGCAATTCACAGCGTTTGATACTGAAGAAGATCCCTAAACATACACGGATACCGCCTCTATGACACCTATCACACGCCCTCTGCATAGCAATGCGTCAGTTATACATGCCATATGACACTTTTTTCCCCAAAAATAACCCGGCCACCCGATAATAACTCTAAGGTGGTGGACTCACAGTGATACGTCTCCTCTTAAGAGGTGCTTGCTGCTGGGTTTCCTTGCTCTCGTCGTTGCTCATTTTGCGTATAACTGGCGCATGTTTTTGCTTATACGGTTAAGAAAGATGTATGAAGATGGGGATATCAGTTGTGCTTGGCCCGACTCATTCGGCATACCCCGCGACTACAGCCGCGGGGGAAAAAGTTCCAGATCGCCAATTATTTTTGCCAAATCGTCGTATCCCGGCGGGGCCACGCAATTTCATCTTCTAACCTTTCGCGGTTATAGCCGACGATGATGAGCCGAAGTGTAATAAGCATTCTCTGTTTGCAGCATAATGAAATCTACATATTTATGTATATGGAATGCGAAGAACGAAAAGAATCAGAAGCGCCGGAAATTCCCAGGAGCGTGGTGAGAATGGGCTGCGGAGGGGGGTATAAGTCGAAGGGCAGACAACGAAATCATTTTCTAGTGAACAAATCACGAAATACGTAACAAACCTGCTAATTAAATAAAACGGCTCATCAGTACACGGTATTGTAATTAGCACCTTCCTTTGAACTATCTTCTGTTTATAATTCTAGGCTTTACCAGTAGCAAGTCCCCAGCACTGAGCATAGAAAGTGAAAACAATTCAAAATATCGTGAAAAGTCGTTCGAATAACCTCCTCTTTCTTCCTTTTTGGCGCTAACAATGTTGGTGACTAACTGTGTGCCTAAAGATACGAATAACAAGTCAAAAGTCAAGATCACAAGAAAGTAAAATCCAAAGCGTCGAGGACATCGCCGGTCACTAGAATGTTGGATCAAATCAACGACAAGGTAGACCAAGAAGTTTACAGTGCAGCTGAGGCGATGGTGAGCAGAATGACAAACGGCTTGACTTGCCTACAAATACATCTACATGATGATATGGTTGTGACGATAGATAAAGTGCCCTCGCATGATCACTACTGTCTAAATTCGGGCTTCAAACTCAAGTTCCCGTTCTCCTGATCAGCCACCATCCTAATCCACCCCAAGAACAACTTCTGGTTGGCATCCCTATTAGGCCCAGCATCCACAATCCTCTTTCTGAATGCTCCAATCGCCTCATTCATAGGAACAGCCTTCTTCTTGTTTCGTTGGAACCAACCCAAAACGTCCTGCTTGGTGATCATACCAGGGAACGGAGGGATATCCTCCGGTGCCGGCGCTGGGGTAAGAGAACCGGTCTTCTTGTGTTTTTTCGGTCGGGGAGGTGCATCGGCGGATGGAGTAGAAACGGAAGGTGATGACTTACGCTTCGCGGACGAAGACGATGATGGGACTGCAGCGTTTTCCTTTCTCGAGGACGGTCTACCAGCAGGGGGAGCGGGGGATACGTCCCTCGTTGATGGTCCTCCAGAAGCAGGACTGGCCCCTCCGGTGGCTGCACCACCTCCCGAAGCGGGACTGCTCCCTCTGACAGCGGGACTCGTAGCCCTCGACGCAGGCTGACTCTGACCGGTGACACCAGGACCACGACCTTCAGCGGGACTGGGCGCCCTTCCAAGAGGGCTACTGGCTCTACCCGCAATATGTCCTCCATGAGTGGAAGGACGAGGGCTAGCTCCTCGTGAGGTGGCGCGCTGGGCGATGAGAGACGCGCCAGAGACCGGAGGAGGGGCGGTGGAGGCTTTGCCCTTTTTCGGGCTCGGGTAGCGAAGATTAGACCCGGAAGGTGACGATGTGCGAGCGGTGGGAGGACGAGAAGTGGGACGCGAAGGCGGTTGAGAAGGGTTGCGGGTAGCATCCTTTTCTTTGGCTTTTTCTTTTTCCTTGTCCTTCTCCTTTTCTTTTTCCTTGTTCTGAGTGCTGGTTGTAGATTCATCGTCCGAATCAGAGTCCTGAATGTAGAATGTTAGCATCATTCGAAATTGTGCAAGACATCACACGGCATGACTGACCGACTCATCATCTATATCATAATCCTCTCCATTTTCTCTCATCCTCCTTCTCATTATCTTCCTCAACTTTTTACCCTCATCATCAAGTGACTTGTCTCCAAAGAGATCATCTTCGTCGTCTTCTGCATCAATCTGAGGTCGGTCACCGACATTGGCATTAGCCACACGAAACTCC
>NC_026747.1:205000-235000 GCF_000149245.1 Cryptococcus neoformans H99
ACACATAAACATTTCATCAGAAAACTCATCACGAACATCCAGTCGATTCAATGACCGCTTTAGCTCGCACACTGGTGCCCTCCAAGCCAGCACCGAAGCTGGGTTTCCATATACCTCCTTTCTCCTCTGTGCCGCATATCCATCTGCACGTTTTCTCTGGGCCGCATACGTTTATTGGCAAATTCAAATATCCCGTCACCACTTATGCAGCAGGCAAAGGTTTAGGATGGTTCGTTACCGTTGAACAAGCAAGGAATACGCTAGAAAGAGGGGAGACGATCGGTTTGGGCAGATGTTAGACGATGTGTGTCTTGTTCTATTAGATTATAGATGATGATGATCCAGCAGATCATGATGTCCAATGCAAAACGAGGCAGGCTTCTCATTTCCTCTTCTTATCCTCCCTTTTCACCCTCGCCGGCTGCTCCTCATCGACAAACGCCCATCCTTCACCCCAGCCGCCTCTGGCATCACCCAGCTCCCAACCTCCCACACCCCCTATTCCTCCCCAGATGTACTCTACTGTGATTCGTAACCGAGCTAGGGGAGACAAAGGGTGTCGTAACGGGTAGTACTCTGTGATGGTAAAGTAGAAGGCTCCAAAGACTAAACCGGCGAGGTAGCCAGCGATAATCTGTGCAGGGGAATGGTAATGCAAATGAAACCTGACGATAGTCAGGAAATTTTATTCCTTAACAGTTACCGAGAGGTGCTTGCTTACCTAGAATAGGATACTCCTACCGACCACAACAAAAGCGCAAACACGTATACCCTAGTCCTCCACTTCCTCACCTTTTCAGCTCTGACACTCCTAACTTGTTCATTTCTGTCTTCGTGAGTCAAAGCATACCCAATACCCCATGCTGCCAAAAACCCCGCAGCTTGAGAATGACTGCTCGGCATACCATATCCTGTACCCACTTCTCCATGCCCGATGTATGGTCGTTCGCCCTTGAATATCCTTTTTAGCACCCAGGATAGTACTTCATTTGCAAGTTGACCAGAGGCAAGAAATGCGATGGATATTCGGCGGGTGAAAATGAGGAGAGTGAAGTATGATACAAAGAGAAAGATTGGGGAAAGGGAGAGAAGCGTTAAAGGGATGGAGAGTGGGTGGGAGGGATCATAAAGAATGTGGGTGAGTGAGAAGGATTTGAGGGGAGGAAGCGGGGATTCAGGAAGCTGCAGGGACATACTGCCTTTTTGTGCTATGTCCTGACTAATTTTAATGGAGTTCGTCGGACAGGATACTTTGATTATTGACATCTGTTTTATTCTCGACACAAATTGACGCTGAGCAACAGACAGCAGCAGCAGTCACCGTCGGCTTGTCGCCTAAATCATTCATGCAACGGTAAATACGTAATATGGACGAGTATCGGGGGACTTGTCTTACTCCCCCTAGTGTAATTCAATGCGATCATCAGCAAGAAGCTCGAATAGTCTAATAATAACATGCGATGTCGGTCATCTTTGCATACGTATGTTCCATACCAGCGGCGACATATTGTGACTCATTTAGGCAATGTATGCTATACATTCGTATAGAGTGGCTACGACTATATGGCGAACATGAGGGCTTGAGCTGTGCATCTTCATATACGTGGGTACTGTAATCATCATCCAACTATCGTGTCATTTCTTTCCAGACATACTTCGTAGAAACAATTCTTGTTTCTTGTTTCTTGTTTCCAGTAGACCAGACATCCTGATCCTTCGTTAGCCAAGAGAAATGAGAAACTTCACTCTAGTCCACTCGGCGAAGACAAACCGTCTGCCGCTTGTTGGATAGCACTCTGCTGCCTGGTGCAGGATAATAGGGGATGTCAGGTGCTTGGGTTCGATTATTATTTTTACGTGAATGGAGGGTGCGGATGGAACGAAACGAGGAGAACGCATGGGAGGAAAACTGATGAGGGGTATGTCTGAAAGTTTCGAGAGATCTTGTTGTATCCAACAGGGTGAAATGGTATGTGAAGGGTCTACATCATCCAGCGTAAAGTGTGAGAGACTCTTGCAATGAAAGAGGAACTTCGTTGAAGAAAATAATCCAAGCTGCCAGCAGTCGCGGCGTGGTCATGCTCTCGCTGCTAGCTGACGACCAAAGCATACGTCTGTATTAGTCTTCATTTTGCTTTAAGGATATGATGATTTTTGACACTCCGCCGCCTATATGATGGCGCGTGTAGACGATCTTGCATGACCGGGTGGATCTAGAAGAGCAGCACATTCGTTGGGAAAAGCTGCACATTCGTTGAAAAAAAAAAAGAAAAAACTAAAAAACCAAAAAAAAAAAAAAGAAAAAAAAAAAGAATCGATAAATAAGTGCAAGTAGCAGTATAAAATGGAAGGACCTCCGTATGCGTCGCCGTTGCGTGATAGGTTGTTGTCCGTGTGGTGCGCGCGGCAGTTCCGGAGGGTGTGCTCCTCTTGGCTCTGGGGCTATTAGACGAGTTAAAAGTAGGTTTTGTACCTAGTCTGCTGAGCTTAAAGTATGTAGTTAATCTATTATATATAATCATAATCACCCAAAATGTTCTTGCACTCATGCCAAAGTCGATACGGTTTGTGGAAAGATGTCATGTAGTAAGAATCGCAGCAAGTACTCAAACGGGATTTTTTTTGTTGTTGCTTCTTTGCCAATCACTCTGCGCAACTTAATCAGATAATAGCGAAATGAGATGGGACCTTGGGAGGAGAAAGATCTGTTTGTGCTGCCTGACTCTCGTATACTGTACGATGAACCAGAATAGTGGGAGCTATGGGAAGCAAGGGGAAGATGGTGTTGTAACCAGGTACAGGCACGAAAAAATATTGACGCCCAAATGACAGTGGCCGCTGGTCGTACAGTAAGTTGCTGGGGGAAGTTTTGAACGTGTGCATGCAAGGGCATCAGGCAACAGCGGAATAGGCAAACGAAGGATACATGAGAATCTCTTGGTAATGTGGACAGGGGAATAAATGAAAGGGACCTTCAGAGTAAGAATCGAAGCATTCGCCCAGATATCGAGGTACGCGCGGCCCTTGGCAGCGCCGTCCGGAAGCCAGGCACAAATGTGCGGGCCCAGCCTCTGAGAGCTCAGAAGCAACAGTCTCTCCACCATCGAGCTCTGGTGGGGTGGGTGGGGGCCATGTCTCAGGCGCGTAAAAGGGGAGTGTTAATTTAGTGGAAAGGAAGCTCACCACCCATCACTCATCGTTTCATCAATTCGCTTCAGCTGGCATCTGATTGTTTAGTACCGTAGTTGCGCCTCGAAGCCGGCAATATCCAAAGCCTTCTCCCCCTTTACTTTAATTATAATTCGCCCGAGCGCCGTCCCTTCTTGCTCCTTCCCCATCAACAAGGTCCCGGAGGAAGCGGCTGATAGTCTTTGCCTGATATCCAATACCCGCTGCGATGGATGCTTCTCTCCTTCGCTCTTTCTCTCCCTTCCTCTTTTCCCCATCCCTTCTCGTCTGAGCCGCCTGTTTAAGTGTATTGCATTCTCCGCCACTTCCCCGCTCTTCGTCCTTTTCAACTTTATTTCGCATCTCCTTCTTCTGTTGTGATGATCGAGTTGCACACTGCTCTGGCAATTGGGCAAATTTTGCGTCGTAGAATACTACTGTACATAACTATAGGTCTCAACTCTCAACCAAAATAGGAATAAGACTGGTATGGACGGTGTGTCGAGCTTCGGTTAGGTAGCAGCATTTATTAGGAAGTGCTGGATGCTGGAGTCCCATATGCGCCAATATCATCTCATCATGCTGCGTAATGAATCATAGATGTAGATAGGTTGTGGGCTGTAGTGGTGTACATCATGCGTCATGCATAGTAAATAGGACAGGCGAGACCCACCGCAATCCGCAAATAAATGCGCAGACCATAGGGTTCACTGGTAAGTCCTGAATCTCTAGGGTTATGCAGCGTTTCTGTTCGCGTGGTTCGGACTTGGAACATGGAGGGTGGGGAGTGGGGGAAACAGGTATCAGGTCAAATGGATGAGAAAAGAAGCGAGAGTAGAAGAATATCATTCATATAAGCCATATACACATCCCAAGCCTCTATGCAATAAATGATCATGGTGGCGTTTTTCCCGGGGCCCATGATCGATATAGATCTTCTCTATATGAAAACGAAACCCGAAGTGCAGGATTTCAATGAGGAAAAAAAGGAAAAATTCGGGAAAACGATAACGTTTCGTAACTGAACAGCAAATAGATACAACTCTGTTCCTCTTCCCTTCATTCTCGTTCATTTCTTCCCCATACCCGCGTGATATCCATATCCATCCATCACCCATCAAGATCGCGTTTTATTTTCCCTCGGCCATCAGCGTGCGTCCATTGACGCACATCACCTACCATCACATCAAAGTGATCTGTGATCTGGGCCCTCCGGCATTATCTACTGCTGTCGCTGGTTCACTGTCACACTTCCACGACACATCGCCACCAAGTCATTAGCAGCTGTCAGCCAGTTTGGGCGACAATCAACAAGGGAGAATAAAGCAGGGAAATCACGGTTGGGCGTAGAAGTAGCGGGTAATCGTTCAACAGCCTTGGAATATCCCCACTATCACACGCTCTCGAGAGCACACGATCGATCTGGTACAGCCGACGACTGTATATTCGAAAGCGATTCGACACTCAACATCCTTTCATTTCAGCACAGTTCAATACCTGGTGTAACAAGCTCCAGTTGCTGTCAGTTCATTGGGGCAGTACTTAGGTAGTCTTCATATCCTCATATAACCCAATTACAATTTTATACTGGCAGCTGGTAATTGGCCGGTTACCATTAGATAAACTGTATTGGAGCAAAAGGAAGCACCAAATCTTCAAAATTTCTATTGCTGCATCGCGCCTTTCAACCTCCAGCCAACACACACCATCCGACTGTTAGACATCCTCCCTCAATCTTTCTCTTGACAGGAGCATAGCATCCCCTGTGAATTACGAAGCCCGATAAGATTAAAGAAGGGCAGCACGCGCAGAATATCTCGTGAGTCTTTACTATCATCGCGAAAGCAACTCTTGCACTGCCGGTTCTGACCAGCTCATATCTCTCATAGACTCCCAAAATGTCCCATACAAACGACGTCTCTTTATCGCCTCGGCCAACGATATCGTCTGGCTCTCTGCCGCGTACGAATCGTTCTCGCCGACCTCCTCTTCCTCCAGACACTGCGGCGTCTGGTATCAATGACTTACCCCGTCGGGAATTCTTCTCAGAAGGTAGTGATGGTGAAGACTATGATGATGAAGAGGATGAGGAAGAGGAGGAAGACGTTTTTGCATTCAATCGACCAGCAACCGCTGCTCAACCTAGTGGAACGAGTTCATCAGGTTATGGGACAGCGCCAACATCTGGTAGGCCAACGACAACTGGTACTAGCTGGGCGCAGAAAACGACTGAAGAAGGACCAGCACATGTCGGTACGAGCACAGGTCCTGGTACTCTGTCTTACGATGGTCCAACGCCTTTGCGAGATCAGCCACAGTCTGTCAACAGCAATAATAAAGATGCCGTGCCTACACCAACTGGTGTCATCGACGTTGGCGGACATTTGCCAGATACTACATACGATGTCAACAATCCCCCGCCATTCAGTGGCAAGAATAACCCCAATAATTCTAGTTTTGCATATAACATAACGGGACGGTCATATCGTCCAAGAACCGGACAATCTTTGCTTGATCGAATACATAGGCGGAGAAAACCGGAAACTGGAAAGTCAAGTGTGACCACCATGACCGCTCTGACGGGTACACACACGGACGACTCTGCAGTATCAGACTTCACATCGACAAGTGATGTGGATCACTACTCGCACACCCCTCGTCGACGAATTAGTCAGGGCAAGCGACCAATGAGTTCCGCGCCTCCTATTTCAGAACAGGGGGTGCTTAGTGACGATGGCGATTTGGATAGACGTAGGAGACGAAGCCGAGGAAGTATTGGGATGACAGAGTTAACAGGAGATATGACAGTTCCAGATGGGATGACTACTTGGGGAGACGGAATGGGCGGTTTGGCCAAAGGCGCAAGTGATGGGGAGGTGCAGAGTGCTATGGATTTAGATTTCGATGAGGAAGATAGTCCGTATCCGGAAGTCCGAGCTTCGGTATCTAACATTGACGATCCTGACATGCCTGGTAAGTGCACAACTGTGGTTATGAGATTATCATTGACACATCTCAGCTATGACCATCCGAGCTTGGGTCCTCGGTATATTCCTGACTATTCTAGCTTCTGGCTGTAACACCTATTTTCACTTTCGTACGCCCGCTCCCTACATTTCTCCTCTCATTGTACAGTAAGTGCTCCATCCTGTCGGGCGCGCTCAGGTCTAACATTAGATTATAGAGTCGTAGCCTACCCCTTGGGTAAGTTTGCGGCGTGGATCCTCCCTATCGACACATATAAGCTCCCACGATGGCTTGGTGGGAGTGAATTCAGTTTCAACCCCGGCCCATTCAACATCAAAGAACACACCGTTATCGTCATGATGGCCAACGTGGCTATTGGTCCGGCCTATGCCCTTTACGCCACCGTATCAAGCGAGCTCTATTACAATCACCCGATGGGCTTTGGTTTCTCCATCATGTTCCTGTTCGCCACACAGATGACAGGGTTCACTCTAGCGGGTATCTGTCGACGATTTGTTGTTTGGCCAGCTTCAATGATTTGGCCTGGTAATCTAGTAGTTGCTACCAACTTAAACACCTTCCATGCAGAGGAGGATGGTTTTACGGGTGGCATGAGCAGGTTCAAATTCCTCATGGTTTGTATGGCAGGATCATTTGCATGGTACTTTTTCCCAGGTAAGCCTTGTGGGTCGATTGAACGGGCAATTACGCTGATGCACCATCCAGGCTTCGTTTTCACAGCTTTGTCGTATTTCTCATGGGTTTGCTGGATTGCACCAAGGAATAATGTCGTCAATCAACTGTTTGGCGTGTCGACTGGTCTTGGTATGGGATTATTGACATTCGATTGGACCCAAGTCACCTGGATTGGCAACCCTCTTACTACTCCTTGGTGGGCTGAAGTGAATGTCGGAATTGGTTTCGTGGTCTTTTACTGGATTCTTACCCCCATTCTCTATTACACCAACGTACGCTTGAAACTCGCTGGATTATGATCATCAGAACACTGACTTTCTTCACAGGTGTGGCATACTGCATTCCTTCCTATCAGTGTCATTCAAGCTGCTGATCGTTTCGGAAATACCTACGACGTTTTCAACATCCTCACTCCTGACATCACCCTTAACAAGACCGCATATGCCGAATATTCCCCGATATACCTCTCTGCATCGTACTGCGTCACATACATGGTGGCTTTCGCTCTCTCAACCGCCTTGCTCGTACACACCGCCCTGTATCATGGTCCGCGAATCTACCGCGCCATCCTCAACATCAAGACTGAAGCGGATGACATTCACTACAAACTCATGAAAATGTACCCTGAGGTGCCCGATTGGTGGTTTCTTGCACTTTTTGCTGTCGTCTTCGTCTTTGCTGTCATATCAATAGAGGTGTATCATACAGAACTGCCGGTTTGGGGATACCTTATCAGTGTCCTCCTTCCATTCATCTATATCATCCCGACAGCGTTCATTTACGCGATGACCTCTCAGCAAATCACTATTAACCTTTTGGCGGAGCTTATCCCTGGATACATCTTTCAAGGACAGCCTCTTCCTGGCATGGTACGTTTGTCAATGCCAAAACGTATACTACTGCTGACAATGTCTTAGATCTTCAAAGTTTTCTCTGTGCAGACAATCGTAGAAGCACTATCATTCGTCCAAGACCAGAAACTTGGCCATTATATGAAAGTTCCGCCTCGCGCAACATTTGTTGCTCAGCTTTCAGCTACGACTGTAGCGTGCTTTGTACAAAGTGGAACCAAGGAGCTCTTGTTTCATGTGGTCAAGGACATTTGCGCAGCCACTCAAAAGAGTCTATTAATTTGTTCCTCGACCAAAGTTTTCTTCACTTCATCGATTATTTGGTACGTGGCTTTGAGGATGTAAACAGAACTGCCGGCTGACCATATTTGACCACAGGGGACTTATAGGACCGAATCGACTTTTCAGCAAAGGGGCTTTTTACTATCCGCAACTCTTCGCACTCATCTTTGGTGCCGTCGTTCCCATACCTCTTTGGTTCTGGGTCCGACGCAACCCTCGTTCTATCTTCCGTAACCTCAACTTCCCCGTCATGTTCAATGGCGCATTGTCAATTCCCCCGGCGAGTGGCGTGAACTATGCGAGCTGGTTGTCCACAGGCTTCGTCTTTCAATTCTGGTTGAGAAGGAAGAGGTTTGCTTGGTGGTCCAAGGTGCGTGCTGTGCAAATCCTGTGACGAGGGTGACTTGCTGATTCTGGTGCACAGTATAACTACGTTCTCTCCGCTGCCCTCGATGTCGGAACTGCCCTCTCTGCTGTCGCTCTTTTCCTGTTTATCGATTTACCAGGCGCCTCCCTTTCTTGGTGGGGAAACAACGTGTATAAGCAAAGTAAGTCTCCTTCTCATTCTCACATATCATTAGGCACTGACAAGATATTGATAGCGGTTGATTGGGATGGTGTCGGTGCTACATACTACAAGCCTCCGCCAGAAGGCTTTGGCCCGGATACCTGGAAAGTGTAACACTTTTCTCTTCTCTCAAACACCTATAAGCCCCAAATCCCCAACGTGGAGGGCCCTCCTAAATTCTATTCATCCTATTCACTTTTGGGTTTCATTGTCGTCATGATTTTTCTTTCCTGGGGTTTTCAAGAGAGTTCATCATCGAAATCAACATTCAAACTTCTAATGTTTCCAGGCATGGTATTAGCGAGCAAGGGATTGATATACTATATCATACATTATATTATTCAAGAGTCAATGTTGTGTAGGATAAGATATTGTTTCGGCTACTGAGAATGTAGGGCATACAATTTGTTTATTCAATCTTTCGATAGCGAACTGTTACAAGTTTGAGCAAGGTGTTCTAAAACAGTCAGAAATTTATCGGCATCACAATGAACAACAACACCATTACTGCTCGGCGCTCGGCTGCCAGGGATAATCCTTCATTGTCTCCGAAATAATGCTTGCCATTGATGATGGCGATTGATATGAATGGCACCTTTCCTATGCAATTGACCTGCGAATCAATCGTAATCCATCTTGCTTCCGACAACGAATCATGAATGAACAATTGGTTTCTCCTTGAGTCAAAAACTCCATCAGACGCCGCCAAAGCACGAAGACACTGAGCTGCCCATCTATTTGATGTTTGCGCCTGCATGTGCTGCACATTCGTTGTCGAGGGATGACGGATGTTGGACATGTGAAGACCCTTGCAGTATATGTGGTAGTAGTACGAGTACTAGTGTAGTAGTACAAACCGCGACGCACTGCATCGACGCGTACTTCGCTGCGAACTGCTGCGAAACAGACGCTGCGACTCAAATGATTCATGTGTTCGTTATATGCGTAAAGTTTATGACTAAATCAGATCAAGAGTGAAGAGATCTTATAGCTCGATGATAAAAACGGTAAAAGGCGATGAAGGTCCCATCTCCAATTATTGTAAGTCTTCTTCGTCGGTAACTAATAAGATCTGATCTCGCCACGCAAACATAATAGCAAGTAACGAACCTGAGAATTGGCATAATAATAGTCATGTTTTCGCGGTCAGCTGAAGATGGTTAATAACGTGTTTTAACGTCGAGGTTTGAGGGGCTCTCATATCTGATATGCAGGAGTCCAGTACAGAGTTTGGACAGACACACGGATCCCCACACTGCAGAGGTCAAAATGACACAATGCGTACGACGATATCGGATACATACGGACTATCTACGATAAGAACACATCCTTGATCTACCATACTACTCTTCGTACTCCATCGCCTCTTCCTCTAACTCTATGCTCCGTCGCTCGTGTATTTGCACATTCTTCGGATACCATAAAGAGGATGTTGGGAATGGGCGGTAAATAATTTACCAAGGGTAAGCTATTAGATGGGAGAAGCTATTCAGTATAATGTCCATGGAAATAAAAAGACAAGCGAAGAGGAATAAAAAGGATGAAGGATGAGGATTGAAAACGGGATGACAAGGATGAGGACGAGGTCAAGTAGAACACGGATAGGAGAAGAGGGGCCCACATAATGAGCATTCACAGACCGGTATGAATTTGTACTTACCACCACCGGGGGCGCCGAAGTTGTTAGACTTAACGCTGGGTTGGGGCTCAGCAGCGGGGGCAGCGGCAACGAGGGCCGGGGCGATGAGGACAAGGGCAGCAGTGAAAAGAGTGGTGAAAGACATTTTGCTGGTTGTGTATACAAAAGATTGTTGTACAGGTGTGAGGCTTTGAAGATAGACTTGGGTGTTGGTGAAAGAAAAAGAAAAGAGACGGGAAGGATGGAATAAGAGGGGTTTATATATGCTGACGGCGGGGGAGGCGGGGGAGTTGCAAGACTTTCGAGATCATCGACATGTCCCTGACGACCCTGTGTCTTCTCCGGCGCGTGGGATCGAATCACAAGGGCATGTGAAAATGGGCAATTTATTAAAGTTCCGGTCTCGGCTGTTTCAGCATTGGGCCATGGCCGTCTATCTCCTCCCGTATTCTGTCACTTCTGCAGTATTGCATCTGATCGTCTCTCATCTTCCATCGGCATTACGTGGCCCCGCAGCGCCTATGTGTGGTGCATAAAGCATCCCAGCTAAGACAGCAGTGAAAATGGCAGGCTGCACTTGCTATACACTCCCGTCTGCAAAGGCGCAGTCCACATGTCTCTTCTATACATCTGACCGGTCACGTCAAGGTGAGTCAACTATCATCAGCGTGCTTGGGGGCACAAAAGGAAAGGAAGACAGCAAGACAGAGAGACGGGAACGGCCGTGCTTGATCAAGGTTCTCTGTGCGAAAGCGGCCGAGTCGACTATCCCTTTTACCGTATTTAGTTAGCGCGTTAGCGCTGTTTATCAAGGAACAGACACGGGAAAATCATCGTCATGCATCTCATAATAGGGACCAAGTTTGGCATGTTGCCAGCTGATCGCTCCTCTTTGCTTTTTGCTCATTGCCACAACTGAACTGTACTGATTTGGACGCCAGACTTCCCGATTCATGACTCGCTCGTCTGCTTCTTGTTGGTTTTCTCTTCTCGAATGTCGAGCAGCCCAAGGGCAAAGCCTTTCGTCGAGCTGAAGTTCATGCATATAACCTGTGGCGTCACCTTATATCTGGCCGGCAACGCCATGTTCTTACTTCTGGCCTCGAGCCCGTTGGTAATCATTACGATCTTCAGTCATCTTATCAGATCAGAAGCGGAGTAGTCGCGCGCTTGTTTGTTGGGCTTGGGGTGTTGGGTGCTTGTCGTTCAGGATTCCAACAGTTAGCGTGACGGCCAGAGTTAGGTATATGCATCTGCATTTCGCATGGGACCCAGGTCAGAATTTCAAGGGATGCAAGAAGAAGAGAAAAGTGGAAGAGGCAACATCTCACGTCATCGATCATCCACAGTCGCGCCCGTCTGCTAGGCTGTGGACGGCGGAGGGACAAAAGTGATCTCTCTTCTTCTTCCTCTTCCTCTTACACCCACTTCAGTTGCATGAAGGTTATCTTACTACTTGGAACAATACTGCTAGCATAAAGTTACATCACACATCATCTTCGATCTCTTGGCCTTCTTCTCTCTCTTCTCTCCTTTCTACAGGATCTAAGGCCTATAATCTGCGTAGTGTCTCTCTAATCTACTTTGTACCGTTTGCCGCTGTCTTTTATTATGCCTCATACCTCGCGACCCGTAAGTCATGAATACAGTGATATGGGTCATGATTATTGGCTCATGGTAAAGAAGATGTGTGACTATTGGCTCATTGCAAAGAAGATCAGGGGTGATCAACGATAATTGAGATATTTTTATCTATTGACCTCTGCGTAATGGATTTCTTGATCCCTTTTAGTGGATTTTCTAATACATTTAATGCGGTAACTGGGAGCAATGACCCTTTGCATCTTCATTATCGGTCTATTTGTGCGCCCAAAATTGGGGGCCCAAAGGGCAAAAGCACGCCGAACCAGAAAGTACACGCAGATAATAATATTTTAAAAACAACCCAAGAATCACCCACCCCAATTAATTCAGATCCGGATTCCGCAGACGCGTTGCAACTGGCCAGGCCAAGTCATCCGCCGCCGCCTCCACGCCCTTGCCGTTCCGTGCCGTGGTTATTTAATAGTAGTCTAAAATCATAGGCACCAAATGACCAAGTGGCGTTCCGGTAACGTTGATTGCTTTTTGTGGCTGACTCTTAAAGCTTCTTTTCGACGAAATCTTTCGCAATCCTACTATTACTATTGTTTGTTTGTTTTTTTTTTCCTTTTTTTTGGTGAATTCCAGAATTCAGAGACCGAAGGTTTCGTGGCCCATAACACTATATATCTGATGGGAACGGTCGCAATTCGAGGCTCCACAATTGACAGACGTTTCGCATCCTTCCGATAGTATGGTGGTTGGTCGGGTTGCGGTTAGCTGATGGGAGCGATCCAGAGAGAAGAGAGTGTTTTTCTCTCCCCATGATCACTTTCCACCGGATACCTCACCGGCGTACGAATCACCATTGCCATCGGCTGATATCTGCTTTTCATGTATTATGCCGTCGGATAGCGCTTTAGATCTCTTTTTGCCACCTACACTGTCACCGCTCTGCTGTAGAATGATGGAACGTACATGGAGAGGGCATAATAGACGAGGTGCATTTGGGCAAGTTGGAAAAGCTACTTCTTTTTTAATGTTCTTGGCTTACGCCTTGACGCACTACTCATCAGTAATGGCTGGTGGGCTAATACTTTATGATGGACGGAGATGCAATAGGACGATCTGCAGCGGAGCCTAACTGAAAGGACCGATGCGGTCAGGTGTGGCTTCGTTCTTGGTTGTTTACCAATGACGAATGGTGTTGAGATTCGCAACAAGGTGGGAAGCAGAAATTTATGTGTAGAAAGTTCGGAATTCACTCTCCGATAACTTCTCCTTTTGTTTTCTTTGAATTGATAGTACTTTTACCAGAGTACACGTTTGAATTCGTTGTACAGCCCACGGTCCGTCCGTTTTAATGCCAACGAATTAATAGAAAGGCCGAAAGCTTATCATCGGCAGGAGTCGTCGTAGGGTTGTCGCTCTTCTCCGCCAATCTTATCTATATTATATACTGAGCTCTTATATTGCGGCTGTTATTTACGCTAGTAGGTGTTAGTACGTAAAAGTTGATCGCCCCCCCAATACGTTCCTATGCCAATCTCTTTACTCCGTTATGCACGATTAAACTATGCGCTACGGCTCGTTAGCAAGGATGATCAATTTCTAGGTGCGTGCTACAAACATTTCTTATAGAATGCGACCACGGTTGCTGGGGATCCCACATCCCGCCAGCAAGTTCATGCTCCGTCGGCTGCAAGCAGAAATGTCTTAATACTTTGCGTCTACCAGGAAGAAAAGCAAGCAATCTTTGCCAAATATCATCCTAAGTATCCCGCTTGCATCATTATTGGCTCTCGAAGCGAATGGGCATTTGACATTCTTCTGGCTACACCCTCAGCCAATCAGGTCGTTCCTGCTCATCATGAAATCAGATTATCGCTCGCTGACTGATTACAGCAGACTTCCTTCGTCGTATCTGCCCGACGGATTTGGCCGAAGACATGGTGTGATAACGACAAGAGCTTAAGATGGGTATTTTTCACATGCATGCATTCATCCTTCACCTCACCATTTAAAAACGCTTGAACTATTCCTTTCTTTTAGGATCTACTTCACACAATATTTCTGTCTCTCATCCTCTTGTGATTAAGCTCATCAACACTCATCATTCGATGCCCGTCGCCGTCGCTCCTCGTCGAAAGATCTTGGGTATCGGATACCCTCGCTTCGCCATTCCCGAATGGAAAGAGCTCGCAGAAAAGTATGATATCCATTACTTCATCCCAGATGAGCGTAAGCAAGTCATCCAAGAGATTAAGAGACTCTGTGACGAACAGGGGCCTTTTGATGCTGCTTATGTCGTATGTTTCCACCCATTACTGAACTTCTTCAATTTTTTGTGGTTGACTCATGTCATCCTATAGCTCTTCGGGACTGCAGCTTACTCTCCATTCCATCCCGACTTGCTCGGACCTCTCTTCGAGACGCCTGGGTACTGTGGTCTCTTTGCTCAAGGCGGTGCAGGTAAATAGTGGTCTGTCCAAAATTGGGTATAACGACATGACTAATATTTTGCAAAAGGTTACGACGATGTCGACCACCCATGGCTGGCTGCCAACGGATGCTACCTTTCCAACACCCCCAATGCTGTCACAGAAGCTACCGCCGATATGGGCATTCTACTCATGCTCGCTGCCGTCAGAGGTCTCTATGAAGCTGAAGTCAGCGTCAGAGCTGGTCAATGGAGAAAAGGCATTGAGTTGTCAGATGACCCCACTGAAATGACCATCGGTTTTATTGGATTGGGTGAGCATATTAATGAAACCAGCGGAAGTTTCGTGACTGATTTGAAGTAGGTGCGATTGGTAAGAGCATGGCCAAGAAGACCAAGCCTTGGAATATGAAGATTCTCTATCACAACCGAAAGCCTTTGCCCAAAGAAGGTGCGCGTATACATCGTATAACCGACAAGAACTAACATTCTTTCAGAAGAAGAGACCCTCGGGGCTACCTTTGTTTCTTTGGATGAGCTCCTCGGGCAATCTGATGTCATCTCCCTGAATTGTCCTCTCACCCCCGAGACACGAGGCATCCTCTCGGACAAAGAGTTTGAGAAGATGAAGGATGGGGTGTACATCGTCAACACTGCTCGAGTAAGCCAAATTTGCTATCCAAAGTAAGCTTTCAGATACTGATACTGACTGTATCGATAGGGAGCTGTAATTGATGAACCAGCCCTTATTCGAGCTCTCAAGTCTGGCAAAGTCCGACGAGCAGGTCTCGATGTTCTTACCAAAGAACCTTGTGCCGAGTCACCCCTATACAGCATGAAAAACGTCACCTTACAACCACATCTTGGAGCATTCACTAAGGGGACTATGTTGAGAGGGGAAAGGGAGGTGTTTGCCAACGTAAAGCAGTAGTGAGTCTTGCCTCGGGTTTCGCGTAGTGTTACACATCGCATAACACTGACGCCATAAATATAGTATGGAGACTGGGGTACCTATCAACCCTGTTAACACCCCTGCTAAAGTTGAGAGGGGATAGAGGTACGGGTCAGGTCATAAGTCAAGTAACATTTCATACGTAGGGGGATTTTGTAAAGGGTCATTAAATGTACATTTCGTTCAGCGCATCAATCCTTCCTTGACTTTGAGCACCAATATTTATTGCGAGAAAAGCCGAAGATAATGGAGACATATTCCTTAGATCTATTCTACTTCATCCTCCTGACAATAAGCTGGCCAACGCTCAATGATTATCAGTCCAAGTTGACACCAACAGTTCACTACTACTGTCCACTGCAGTGAATAGGCACTTCAACCTCCGAGCTCAAGCTTGATTCGATAATCGACAGCATGCGCAAATGACGACCAGGTTTATCCGAACAAATTTCTGCACATATCTAAAAGGGGCATCATAATCATCATTCCTTACATACTTTACACCAAGAGTGGCTAGTGACTACTATTGTAGTATAGAAATTGACGATGAATAGACACTTGGAGCCGAGAATTGATTCCGTCCCCTGTCCGGCTATTTGCCCACTTGTTGCAACCGGTGGGCCATGAATTCAAACGACCAACGAACACTGCACGCATAAATACCGACAGACGGATGACTTCAAGCCTTCATATCTTCACATGAATACTTTTTTCTAGTTATTTTTCCCCATCTCCTGAAAACTTCGATAAATCTCACCATAATGCCCCACGTCACACTCACCAGACCGCGACCGACTGTCTGGCAGATCGCACTTACCTCACCACCAGACAACCGTCTCGTCCCTGCCCTCATATCCGAGCTTTCTGACGCTCTAGATGCTGTAGAAATGGAATGGAGACAAGCTGGTGGAGGACAAATGGATCCGAAGAAGAGAGAAGACTATGCGGGGAAGGGGGCGGGCGCCGTGGTGTTTACGAGTGGATTGCCAAAGTTCTTCAGTAATGGGCTGGACTTTGAGGGTTCGCTCAAGATCAACAACTTTTTTGAAGGTGAGAACACAAAGACTTAGACAAAATGTTGGGATGCTAATGGCCAAAAATGCATGTAGAAGTTTACGACCCGGTAATGTGGCGTTTGCTTACCTTCCCACTGCTAACGATAGCTGCCATTAATGGACATGGTGCGTACTGAGATTTATAGTGATTCTCCCCGGCATACTCATAGACTGACGACTTGATCTATCAAAGCATTTGCGGGAGGTATGGTCTTGGCGCTTTGCTGTGACTATCGTATCATCACATCTGGGAGAGGTTTCATGTGCATGAACGAGGTAAAGTCCTTCTCATTCAATTCATATCTGTAAATCTTATAGAATTAACTCTGTAAACGCTAGATCACTTTTGGCTCCCCCCTCCCAAACTCATTTAGCACCCTTCTTGCAAATCGTATCCCCGACCCTCAGCATCTCCGAGACACTTTGCTCGCCCGCCGATGGACTCAGCCCGAGCTTCTCAAGATAGGTCTTGTAGACAAGGTCGTTGAGCAAGACAAAGTTATTGAGCAGGCCATTGAACTGGGGGCGAAGGAAGGGATTCGGGTCGCTCCTGGTAGTTGGGGTCTTATCAAGGTTCGTCCATTTTAATCTAAACATGTCATAAGTATGCTTGAGAGTGCAAGCTGATTTTATGAGTAGGAAGGGCTGTTTCGTCCGATCCTGGAATCTTCGCAATCTTACAGGCCGGTCGTCAAACCTCCAGATGCTGAGAAGGCATTCTGGAACCGGGTGGGGAAGGACAAGGCCAAGGCAAAATTGTAAACGCGCAATTTATCGACACGAATTCGTTTTTCAAACCAGACCGTGGGATATGTTTTTACTTTGTGGCGAGAAATGCATGTACCCAATTGAAAAATCTGACGCTGATCTCTGGTTGGCTAAATGATCCGAATCTAAGCAGTGTAGTGCTCTCGTTGAGTGAGCATCCAGATGAGACCAGTCCCTGCAAAGCGAAGTTGTCAGTCATGTCCTATGCTATCCAAACATCCAACCAACATCCAACAATGAGAGGTCCGATAGAAGCTCGATTAGGCTTTACAGACTTGAACACGAGCAGTTCTGTCGTAAAATGGAAAGTCGCAAGAGCATAAGTGCCAATACCAAGGTTGTACACACTACTCGCAAAAGCATCAGTTCTGTAATACATATACAAGTGACAGACGTAAATAGCTTACAGAGGATCGTTAATGTTATAAGATGCCATTCCTCGAATCAAGCTGGCGAGTAAAGTCCAAGCACCAAAGATTCGTCCAGCAAGGAAAGTCACTTTGATCGCAGATACCCAGCAAAGGTATTCCTCATCAGTCTCGCGGTTCGTCTTACCCAACCATCTAGCTCCTAACTAAAGCGAACCCACTCTCTTCAGCCTTCCCGGCATAGACTTCTTTGCTCTGCCAGATGACAAAGTAGTTTTGAACGGCGTTATAAGTGCCGGCCACGGAGGTCAGGAGTAGCCAGTAAGGGAGGATACCGGCTGTTGCAGATGGGAGGACTGTACATATAGATATGTCAATAATTGCACTCTTTAGTTGTGGTCACGATGAGCAAGTGCCATACGCACAGGATGACATGGTTATTTTGAGTATCTGTGAACGAAGTTGGAATAAAAAACACGCAGTTGAAGAACGCCCATGCCGAAATAAGTCTTTCGGCGGACTTACCGACCGTCAATTATTATTGCTGTTTTTTCGCCGTAAGTGCACTGTTCCTCATTCCTCATTCTTCCGTTCACTTTTATTTTTTTCATAATTGACATCACGCCACGACTGGCATTTACCCAGGGGCAACGGGCACAGACTATCCATATACACCGAACGAAGGGCTAGAAGAAAAAAAAGCCGCAAAAAAACTCGATCCAGAGCGACAAATCCCAACTTGCGCAGAACACACCACCTCCGTCCTCTTTCTGTGCCGCCAAACCCATCCTCCCAAAAAAGTCATGAATATCATCCAAAATGGTGAAAGCAGTAAATCACCACACACGCAAGGTATTAATGGGGATCTTACCAAGGCGGATGGAGATGTAGAGATGATGGATGGGGAGAATGGTGCTGGCGTTGAGCTTGGGAGACCAGAGGTGAAGGATGGGGATGAAAGGATCGAGAAGGAGAGGAAGAGAGGGACAGCGAGACTTATCTTACCCCATTGGGATGGTAAGTGCATTCGGTTTCTTTGTGTCTTTTTATCCCACAAGCTCTCTGGGTTTAATGACTTTTGTATGACATTAGTTGCGCCTGTAAAACCGATCCACTCATCTCAAGATCTCATATCTCTACTCCACCTTGACACGCTATATAATACATATGTCCGGCCTTTTGCCGACCTACCAGGAGACGAAAGCCAACCAGGAGCGGATGGCAATGATACACTCCAAAGAGCGAAGAAGAAGGCAGCAAATATGCCGGGAAGGAAGAAGATGGAAAAGGGATATCAGCATCTAATTGAAGATTGTATTGGTGAGTGATATCACACCACTAACCATCTTGACAAATGCACGTTGGGCAAAAAAATAGGCGAAATGTACTTATGAAGTACTGGTAGACCCAACACCACTTGGATACAAGAATGACAACCCTTCATTGTTACCATTATTAAACGATGTACTTTACCCGTCTGCACCTCCGCCTTTCTTATCACAAGAGCCAATAGAAGCTCTTCCAAAGGAAGCGTTTGCGATTGCAAAGTTAGAGCCCGGGACCGTACAGGATGGGGTAAGTACTGCTTTTTTTCTTCATTGGCGTTCCTAAATATCTGATCGATTGGATGTAGTACGCCGGCGGTCAAAAAGCCGGTGTTAGAGAAGCGGAAGAAAAGCGAAGGGTAGGTCAAAAGATTTAAAACTCATCCTTGTTATTCTTCTTTCGCTAATCTTTTCTTGTTTCAAACTTCCGACCTCAAAACAGAGAAAACGAGCGGCACGCACAACTACAGCCGATATCATCTCACCTATCAACCCCACTTTCGCGGGTCATGGCCGAGGACGCTCCTCCACACCCGGTACACCCCTCTTACCTGTCCTTCCACCTAGTCGCGGTTTCCCTCCAGGGGTTAATACCCCCCGTCGGGGCACTGCTCCTCCGGGTCCAGGCGGAGTCGGGGCCGGAAGCGGGGGCGGAAGTAGCATTCAAGGTGTCCATCCTTTTGCTCGACATGGTCCTGCTACCGGTGCTGGTCCAGGCAGTAGGCCATTCACACAGAGCTCGAAACAACGTCCGGCGAGTATGGAAGTCCAAGGAAGCGGGGGTGGGAGGAAAGGCCTGCCTAGTCGGTCGGCAAGTCCAATGCCTTTATCGGCTGGAGCAACCCCTGGAGGTCCTGGTGGTGGGGGAGGCAAGGGAGGCGGGACATTGATATCGGCCTCGGCCTCAACTTCGATATCGGGACAGAGACAGTTCCCGCCGAATAGGAATAAAAGACCGGGTAGCGCGGATGTGCAGTCGGCGCTGATGAAAAAATCAAAGGGAGAAAGTAGTAGGTCGGCGAGTCCCATGCCCGGCACAGGTGTGGGCCAAGGTCAGATGAGGAGGTAGCAGGAGGGTGGAATGGAGTAGGGAGTTGAGATACAGGAGTTTAGGAGTTTGTTGTATTGCATTATACTTAATTCGCATCTAGGTCTTGATGAAACTATCATATCATGCTAGATGCGGGAGGACGAAGTTCGCCTGAAAAAAAGCTGGATAAAACATTTTATCAAGAGCTCCAAGCTTGCAGAATCGGTCCATGATCGGCAGCATTAGAACGTTGGTATAACCTTCTTTCATATCATGTTAACAATGTTATCCTAGCGTTCAACAGCTACCCCTCTTTTTTGCGCCCTTAAGGTCTAGTAATGACCAGACTGGTCGAGAGCCTGCTCAGCCTGAGCCCTGGCGTGCCTCTTAGCCTCCTCTCGGTCCCAACCGTCAAGACCTATTTTCGATTTTAATTATATCCCCGTCAGTATTCAGTCCAATCTCAAGGGGAAAAGGTCAAAAGAGTGTATGGGAACATACCCTTCGTCTCAAAAAGCTTGTCGACTTCGGCAGCGGCCAAACCAGCTATAATTTCCTTGGCCATAGCGTGCTGCAAGAGGTCTCGTTTCGTCAATAGCACTTCCCAGCGGTTGAATGTGCATGGTTTTAGAAGGGAAAGGTGGAACGTACGGAAGGAGGCTTGCCGTTCCTGGCAACATGGTTTTCATAAGCTTTCATAGCTTCGAAACCGGCAGCACCACTGATGACGCATTCAATCAGTCAATGAGCTTCACAACAAGCGGGCAGATACCGGATAGAGATAAAAACGCAGGGCGTGGACGTACCCGATGAGTTCGTGGGAGAGCTTGGACTTGTGGGCCTGGTTGTTAGGATCGAGGTTGCTATTTCAAGCCGTTAGTTTGTACAATAATAGGACTACTATTGTGAAAAATCCAGGAACGTACTAGACCTCGTCTCGCCCGGAAGGATCGTTGTTGAAGAAGTCAAAGAGGCCTGTATGGATGTCAATAATTAATTCCTCAAGCAGCAGGGGGCAGATGACACCCACCCATTGTGATAGATGTCTTCGGTGTCAAGTCGTTAAGAAACGTAAGAGATCGTTGTTGCTGAAGAATAAGAGGATAAAGAAAGGGGATAAGGTGGGCTTTATATAGGCGAGGTCGGAGACCTGAGAGTGTGCATAGCTTTAGCCTCCCTTGCGTGGCAGCGGGCCGTTACCGATTGCTGATTAAAAATGATCAAAATAGTTGTGGCTGAGTTACCCTTAATTCGGAGATCCTTTGTTCAGTTTGTATTGAGTGCTTAGCCCGTGTGTCCTGGTTGTCCAGACTGATGCATCATTATGCAGTGACCGACGCAGAGCACGCGCTGAAGACGTGGGACGACATGAGGTTACCGAGCTCTTCTACGATTCCCATCTTCATAGACCACACAAACACCCGGAGTCTCTGACGAACCCCAGAAGGGTCGAGGGAAGATCCGGGGTGCGTGCTCTCTAGAGTACTCGCACTATGGGCAGGGGATGAAACAAGCCTGCGGTCGAATACAGAAATAGAACAAGTGGAGGCAGTTCCCGACCCCCTGCGGCGCCTCGCTGCTGATCAGATCAACGATGACGCAACTCGACGCCCGGACGTTCGCGAAATTGCCGGACGCGCAGAATGCTGTTCACATCTCCGTCGTCAAGCCTGGATTTCCGACACTTAAACATCCAACAGCTGGGGTGATGAAGACTGGGTTGAACACAACGGCAAGGAAGCAGAGAGAAGAGTACAGCTGCAGTGTAATAAGCCAATTAGTACGTCCATCCACCAAAGAATTGTACGTCGACGCTGGAGATATCAACTTGCATTATGCAGGAACAGGGTACATGCAATAATACAACAGTACCGGTAGATCATAAATGAGCTATCGCAGCATCAAAAAAGAAAATCAGCGCATGCTGCTCTCCTACCAATCAGTCGTGGACTCTAAACTCTATGCTACTCTCGCTTATAATCTCAGCTTTCTTGGTAGCCTGATCCCTCTGTATCTGGCTTTTGATTCCTGGTGATAGTCGTTATCACACTAGGGTAATGCCGGGGTTTCGGGGCACGATGGGGTAAATGCATCTCCAACATGGCTGGATATGGCGCGTATCTCAACCTCTCTTCATACTCTACCAAAGGAATCAGCATACACACTCCACATTTCAGAGGCCAGAGAGAAGTAGGAGAAGGGGAAGGAGTTTATCAATTCGACCGACATACCATATCGAAGCCGGTGATGAGGCATCCCAGTCCGAGCCGCGAGCTCATGGAGAACACTACGGACATACGCTGACATCCTAAGCGCGTTGGCGGGTCCGGCGGGATGAGATTCGGGACGACGACGGACGATCGTGCATTGGCCGTTTGCAGCTTGGCGGGCTGTCATTTCGAGCTGCGCAGGAGTGAATACGGTATAAGTTTTCCAGAACTAGATAAAGGGGGAGGAGTTGGGATAATGGAAGGGAAGAAGGGGGGATGCTCACTACTTACCATGAGCATGGAGTCGCAAGCAGCTGGGCGCTTCCTGCGGCTTTTGGGACCTCGGATTTCTCCCGGCTGATCATGTTGATCATTCGGAAGAGTGTCATTAGCTTCGACAATGGGAGGCCCGTTCGACTCGTTGACTGTATTGCCTTGTTGGGAATGACACAATTCTTCATCCATCCTCATGCAAGAGCCTGAACATTTGAACATGATCCTGTAGACGTACCCTGCTGGGTTATTTCGGAGTGCCATGTCATCAACAGAGACGAGTATGTGGCGGGACCGAATATCCGTGGGGATGAGCCCTGGCGGATCGAGCCAGATGATTCGAAAATAACAAGACATGCGAGCACGGGAGAGAACATTATAATCGTGCGGCTATTGAATGTGTCAGAAAAGTCAAAAATTGCAGCAAAGCCATAAATATTTTGAAGAACTCACCAAACCATCAAAGAATCTAGGGATATCTTCTACATTGATCACTTGCGAAAAATAATCTGGCCCTTCAATCTTCTTCTGCCTTGTGGGCTTTACGAACCCATTGTTCATCGTCGCATCGAGTTTTGCACTTTGGGGACCATTGAGCGCCTCCAAATTCAGGTCTGCCTTTGCATCAACGGGAGTACCGACTATATAATCACAAGAGGCGATAAGATCCCACAGAGCCTGCCTCTCGGCAGCTCGATGTGGATTCAAGGGAAGTCCTACCCAAGTCCCAGTCGGTGTTATATGGGTTCGCGGCCCAAGTGATTCCGTTGATGCTGTCGTTGTTGTTGTTGCTTCTGCTGCCCCTGCTGTTGGTTCGCTCCCTTGCTCCTCGATAGCATTAGAAGGTAAGGATTGATTATGAATTTGAGCTTCATGAAGTGTCAGAGCATGAGATATAGCGTCAATCTGCGTTGTTTGCTGAGCTGTGTGAATTTCCGGAGAGATGGTAGTCGCAGTCATGCTAGCGAGAGTAGAGCCGATATGCCCTACTGTCACTGGAGGAACAGTGTGTGCTGACTTGTACACATGAGGTGGCCTTCCTCGTCGTTTCGGAGGATCTTTAGGCATGGCGGTTAGTGATAGTGATGATGATACGGGCCGGGGTGGACTTGGAAAGTGGAGGGAATAGCAAAAGAATAGATGATTTTGCTGAGGATTATTTCAGGTGCAAGAAGGCCGCAAGGGACATTTTTCATCTGCGGGTCGCGGGGGACTTGCTGGCTGTTAGCCGCCTTTTTTTTTGGTAATTGAAAGTTGCTTTTTCCTTTTCGTTTTGCCGTCGGTTGTTATTTGGCTCCTTGAAATTTCCATTTACAACTTCTTCGCCAACTATACAAAAAAGGGAACAAACCAAATGTCCTGCGGAGACAACGATACCCAAGAGCAGGAGCAGCTCATGCCTCGTAAGTAACTCTCTGTCTTTACTTGATCGGGGAACGTTTAACCTGTTGGTAGGCCGGAGGCAAGTCCGTCGAGTAGACAAGTCCATCTGCCAGAAATGTCGTCAAACAAAGAGCATGTACATCATTCGTAATGTCACATTCTGCAAGTACGCTTTCTTCCTACCATATCATATTCTATGACCATTCTTTCGCTTAACATATGGCAATTGTGACAAAAAGGACATGCTTTGAAGCAGCTGTCTTTTCGCGATTCACCAAATCGCTCCACCCGCCACTCAAATCCCCCGCATCATCCAGAAGCGCCGCTTCGTCCGGCTATCGCCCGCCCACCCAACCTGGGTCTGCATTGATCGCTCTCTCCACAGGATGTGGATCTACGACTCTCCTGGATCTGTTACTGACTAGGCGGTATATCGGGAAAGGTGATGATCGGGTGGTTGATAAGACAAAGGGGGAGAAGGAACCTGTATGGAGGAAGGGGTGGGTATGTTATGTTGATTTTTCTGGTGTGATCGGTGAGGTTGAACGTCGAGATGAAGGTCAAGGTCAACGTGAAGGATCTAGGATGGAGGAGGTGAAGAAGTGGATAGAAGGGAGGGAGAATGGGTTGGGATGGGTGGGTCTGAGGGCGGAGGACGTTTTCGATAAAGGGCTGAGAAACCGGTTAAGAGCTGTGGCTGGGATGCCTGTTCAGGATGACAAGGAAGAGACGGCGGCCCATTGGGCTGTGGATCTCAAGGACCATGCTCTCCCTCTTCTCTCTCTTTCCTCTCCGTCCTCGTCCTCGTCATCACCAACGACACCTCTCACACATCTCCGTAACCTCCTTACTTCCCTCCCTCCTTCTTCCCGTCCACAGCTCCTCTCCCACATCCTCTCTTCCCTGTTAACCACTGTCGCCCACACCCTGCCTCATATCTCCCATGTGCTTATGGGAGAAACGTCGACAAGGCAGGCAGAGAGGTTGATCAGCGGTACAGCATTGGGCAGGGGGTGGCAACTTCCTCTTGAATTGGCAGCTGTCCGTGCCGAACCGGCTCTCCCTTCTCTCGGGCATCTCATCAGCTCTGCAGAAGCAGAAGCGGAAGCAGAAGTAGAAGCGAAAGCGGAAGGAGAAAAAAGGGAGATCATCGGATTTACATGGCTGAAACCGATGTCGGATTTGACGGCAAAAGAAGCAGCCATCTATTGCCACCTCCGTTCCCTTTCTTCATTCACATACAACGCTCGGCACTGGGATTCTGCAGGTCCACCGCCTGCGGCAGGGAAGATGAAAGGAGGGGTGAAGAGTTTGGAGATGTTGACGGAAAACTTTATCGCGGGACTGGGAGCTAGCCATCCTGCGACGGTATCGACCATCAATAGAACGGGAGGGAAATTGGTCTTTCCTGGGAAGGAGGAGGATAGGCCGTATTGCCCTGTTTGTCAAATGTAAGTAACGATGAGTGAAGGGGGGGACGGAAGGACAAGTCGCTGATTTATCTCTCTAGGCCTGTGGATCCCTCGGCGCTAGAATGGAAGTCCCGTACGGCGTTGACTTTTTTAGCGACTAAAACGGAACCCACGGCGATCAACAAACAACAACAGCCTCAGCATGACGAGATCGAGACGCTTGCGCCATTGCTATGTTATTCATGTTTGACAACATTGACTCCTCCGACAATTGTATCCAAGGCAAAGGCAAAAGCCCAAACGGCGGGTTTGAATGTGAATGGTGATGAGCCTGTATTGTTACCTGTTTGGGTGAATGAAGGTGTGAAAAGACGCCAGGTAGGGAGGGGGAAGATGAAGGATGAGATCAAAGAGTTTTTGATAGAAGAGTAGTGGATGTGTTTACATGGATCCACCTGTAAAAAAATAATTTTATAATCCTTTTTCCTTCAGTTTCCTTTCCACGATCCTCTCCACAATCCCCTCTATTCTCTCCACGCTTCCCAAAACATACTTGCCCACACAATCCACTTCGATATTTACAGTATCCCCTTCCTTCTTATCCGTCAACGTCAACTTCTCTTGACTATGCGCGATGAGCATGATACCAAAAGACCGTTCGGCGTCGTTCACGTGTGTGATGGTGAGTGATGCACCGTCGATGGTGATGTACCCCTTTTCGATTATGAATGGGAGAAGCGTGGTGGTAGCGGGGAGCTGGAAAGTGTACCGAATAGAGTCGCCGTCGGGCATTTTGGAAATGATGGTCGCTGTACCGTCTACATGGCCCTATACTCCCCCGCGTTATGCTCAGCTCTTCCGTCCCCATTAAAAGTAAAGGAATGGGTTACTTACCTGAACCATATGCCCACCAAATCTCGTATGCGCAGCCATCGCCCTCTCACAATTAACCTTGTCACCCACTTTTACTTGCCCCAGATTCGTGCGTTTCAGTGTCTCGGGTGCGAGCCCAACCTTGAAAGAATCAGAGTCGAATTCAGTGACGGTAAGGCAGGCGCCATTGACACAGATGGAATCGCCAATATGGCAATCTGTGAGAATGGGCGCAGAGGAGGAGAGGGTAAGTGTGAAGCCGGAGGTGGAGGTGGAGGGGGAGATGGCGGAGATGGTAGATGTGTGCTCTATCTGTAGAGGAGATGAGCGCTTGCATGTATGATATGGGAGTGATATGGGCTTACGAGACCTGTAAACATTTTGTATAGGCGACAGTGAAAGAGTAGAGAAATTCACAGCGAGTCGATAATCACAAGAACATGAAGCCGACCGAGACGGATGAATGCTGGGAATGGGTGGGGAATGCTTATGTAACACGGAGATCCCAAGTAACTCCATCCACTCTCACACAGACTTATGGTTTAATTGAGCCCTCACGTAACTGGGGCAATCGACAACTGCTCTTGGTTCAAGCACGCCCTTGGCATCTTTCATCTTTTTCTCCATCTCTTCCACCCACGAAATGGCGTACTCAACGCGGACACGGGTATCTACCCCGTCTATCCAAAACACCTACACAAACCGCACTTCCTATACGTCGACACGCCCGGCTCCATCTCCGGCCCCAGTCCCAGTCCTCTCCCACCAAGCAGCCGTATATCAACATCCCCAGACATATCCTCCCGGACCATGTCCCTTCTTTCTCCCTCCGCCAGGCCAAAAGACAACCGACCCATCACTGTCTACCCAGCCCACGACCCAAGCGCTTTACACGACTTATCCGTCAAGGTTGAGAACCGGGGTGACCGGACTGATACAGCCTGAACGCGTGTCAGGCGGGCCAAAGGAGAGGAAAGCGTTCTTGGCAGAGTTGGATAAGGAGATGCCTGTTAGCGGGGGCTTCAATACACCAGGATATGGTAGATTGTCAGGCAGTGGAACGAGCACCCCGCGGTTCGACTCGCCCGCTCCCTTTCCCTCCTCTAGACGCATGACGGCCGCTTCAGCAGCAACCGGGGCAGGACTCGGATCAAGCAGAAGGGGAAGAGTGGTGAACTATGCCGAAAAGGCTTCGGATGATGAAGATTTTTCAGAAGAGGAGGATGATTTTGGGGAACCGGCTTCTGATCCGGATGATGTAGATTACGGTTCACGGCGAAGGCGCGCTGCCGGGGGGAGTCGGAGGGAAAGCGCGGCACCGTTAGTTGTGGGTGGACTTGAACATCAGGCGGCTATGAGAGCGGGGAAATTAAGAAGGAAGATGGAGGAATTGGATAGGGGATGGACGTGGTTGGGCGATAGGACCCCTGGAGATAGGGTGAGAAGCCAGGTTGCCGGTGTGACCAAACATGTTTACAGGTACGTCCCTTTTCTCCCATGGGAAATTGTCAGGGATCATATTTGACAAAAATCTGGTTGTCGTTCTCTCTTTCAACAGGTCAGAAGATGAATTGTCAAAAGAAGCCGAACGGCCCGAGATGCTTATCCCCATAACCATCGATTTCGATGTTCAATCTACTCATCCTGACCAACAAGGTCTGAAAATCCGAGACCGTTTCCTATGGAATTTGAACGAGCCATTCATCACACCATACCAATTCTCAATCATCTTTTGCGAAGATATCGGGATCCCAATCTCGCCTTATGCGCAAAGAATCCAGGATTTAATTGAAAAGCAGATCGAGGAAAATCAGAATGCGGCGGAGATTGATGTGACGAATGAAGAGGTAACGGAGAATGATGTGGTTTGGAGTGATGAAGAGGTTGAGGAGGTGATGGATGATGCAGTTGAAAATGGAGATGGGGATAAAGATGGAGATGATAAGTCCAAGGAACGACAACCGGAAGAGGATCAGGAGCAGGAACAAGAACAAGGTGAGAAAGAGGACAAGGAGAGATCGAGAAAGAGGAAGAGAGAGAGGGAGGGAAAAGACGGAAAGGAACGAAATTGGGCAGAGTCCGATTGTCGTATCATCGTCAACGTGAGTTTCCTTTCCTCCCCTACCTCAGTGGAAAGGCTAAAACATGCCATCAGCTCGACGTCCAAATCTACTCTTACCTCCTGCGCGACCGCATCGAATGGGACCTTTCTTCTCCCCTTCCACCATCTCTTTTCGCCAAACACTACTGCACCGAACTCGGCCTCACCGGCGAAGCCATCCCGGCCATCACATGTGCCATCACCGAAGAACTCTTAAAACATAAACGCGACGCGCTCGATCTCGACCTTTTTGCCGCGACCCATCCTGTCGAACAAGCCAAGTGGGAAAAGGGAACAGCACAGCCGAGGGTAAATGTGAACCAAAAGGGAGGAGCGAAAGCATTGGTAGGTGTGTGGAGGGATTGGTGGGAAAGGGAAGAGTTTGGACCGGTTTTGGTGGAGTTGACGATGGAGGAGATGGAGAAGAGAGATATGGAGAGGACGAGGGAGGTGAGGAGGAATAATAGAGCTGGAGCACCTTTGAAGAGAAGAAGGTGAAAAAGTAAAATAGGCATTGAAGTTACGTTTTTTGGTTCACTTTGGGTCTCTGAATATACATATGTCGTTCCCTTATTACTCTTTCTTTTTTTGCTTGCATCGTGTCGCACGAACCTCGATGTTTTTTCCCCAAACAGTCAGTTCCCTTGTTCCATTATATATCGGTACAACTTTATCAACAAGTCGGCTTCTGAGAATCGCAAATGACTGGATCGTAGACTACAACTGAAGAGTAGCGAATGTCTTCCTGCCTGAATTTTGGACAAATAGACTGTTGTGATCATGCTGGGAAGCCAAGACATCACCAGACAAACTGGAGGGCAGCGCATTGAAAGAAGGACGTAGAGAGTGGAGACGAGAGTAGCTGTATGTATGGGTGCTTTTTATTTATCGAGAGGTTTATATACGATAAGTAGGAGACACCGACGGACAAAAGTAACGGTACCAACGAAGGAAAAAGAAGACGAAGACTTGACGGGGGCAGACGGTAATAATAAATAATGATGAACATGCTTGAGGCGATGTCCGAAGTGCGGCCGCCGAGTGCCGAGGCCCCTTGGATGATGATTGAGCGAATTAAACAATGACGTAATGACGTCATACCCGAGCTACGTCCGTCGGCTCCATGGCTCCATCATCCTCCACAAAGTCTTTTTCAGATCGATATATAAGCTTGATATTTCTCGATCATCTGTCTTGTGAACGTAACCCACAACTCGTAGTGTAATACAAACCCACACATACCAGCCATGTTCCTCTCCGCGAAGCGCACCTTCAACCTTCTTCTCCACACTCCCATCATCCCCCCCGCCCCGGGCCCGCAAGCGATCGAGCTCGCCACCATCCCCTCCACTTCTGCCAAGTTCTCCACCGTTGCACCTCCTCGTCTTCGAACCCGAACAATCTCCAACTTGAGCGTTCGCGGTTACGACCCTTCCTCATCATATTATCGATCGGTCGGTATACAGAAAAGGGGATATGCGGAGAAGAAGGGGGACGAGGAAGCGTACCCCGAAGAGGCTGAAGGAGCGGAAGCTGGGGTAAGTGTTTCGTCCCAAGTGGGAGAGTTATAGACGTATACTAAAGTGATTTTTTTGTTATGTAGTCGAGCGATGTGTCTCATTCTAATGCCGCGTTCAACAAAGATGCCAATCCAGAAACAGCTGCCAAAGGCGTTGAGCAGGAGGTAAGATTTATTCTTCTTTTAAAATATTATGTCGTCAAAACTGACATGATTTGAATGTCTCAGACTGGAAAAGACTACACTCGCAAGTCTCCTGCCAACCCCGACGAGTCAAGGCCTTCCGGAAAGCAAGGCGAGAAGGGTAGCGAATCGCCTTTAAACACCTCTAGTCATCCCGCGGGTCGATAAGACCATCTCGATTTACTGTACGATTAGGCAGGCCAAACTGTAATCATATTTGAAGATATTAGAGATCCCTTTAGCACTCCATAAATTATAATCAATTTGCATTTAAGTCATAGCATGCATTAGACCTGCAAATGGTCAAAAGGTACAGACAAACAATCTAGCGATTTTTACACCTCCAGACCATTCAT